>NW_024470584.1:3322491-3331738 GCF_017639515.1 Carcharodon carcharias
GATGCAAGAAAATAGGAAAACTGGTGAAGCCTCCTTCAAAAGCAATCAGAGGCCATGAGAAAATACAAAGAGAGGAAATCCCCAGTTAGTAAGTCATCCAAAACTCAATCGTCTGCTGTATCCTGTCCTATTCACAGGAGAATCTTCTGGGTGCAGATTGGCCTCAGAGTCACTTACATACCATCCAGAATCCGAGCAATCGGCCCGAACATGGTCACCCTCACGTCAAAGGATGAACAAGAGAAGATAGTGATTGGCTAGTTAGCGATTGGGATTGGTTGGATGGATG
This sequence comes from Carcharodon carcharias, assembly GCF_017639515.1. Classification (NCBI taxonomy): domain Eukaryota; kingdom Metazoa; phylum Chordata; class Chondrichthyes; order Lamniformes; family Lamnidae; genus Carcharodon; species Carcharodon carcharias. Next base: position 3,322,781 of record NW_024470584.1, read on the forward strand.
GAGCTGGTGATTGGTTAAACTGTTAGATAAAGTCTTTGCTTTGATGGTTTAGATGACAATTGGATGGTTCGAGACTGTGAATGCTTAGAAATTGTGATTGGCTGGACGGTCAGTGAGGGTGATTGGATGGACGGTCAGTGAGGGTGATTGGCTGGATGGTCAGTGATGCAGATTGGCTGCATGGTCAGTGATGCAGATTGACTGGATGGTCAGTGATGGTGATTGGCTGCATGGTCAGTGATGCTGATTGGCGGGATGGTCAGTGATGGTGATTAGCTGGATGGTCAGTGATGGTGATTGGCTGGACGGTCAGTGATGGTGATTAGCTGGATGGTCAGTGATGGGGATTGGCTGGATGGTCAGTGATGGTGATTGGCTGGACGGTCAGTGAGGGTGATTGGATGGATGGTCAGTGATGGGGATTGGCTGCATGGTCAGTGATGGTGATTGGCTGCATGGTCAGTGATGCTGATTGGCTGGATGGTCAGTGATGGTGATTGGCTGCATGGTCAGTGATGCTGATTGGCTGGATGGTCAGTGATGGTGATTGGCTGGATGGTCAGTGATGGTGATTAGCTGGATGGTCAGTGATGGTGATTGGCTGGATGATCAGTGATGGTGATTGGCTGGACGTTCAGTGATGGTGATTGGCTGGATGGTCAGTGATGGTGATTGGCTGGACGGTCAGTGATGGTGATTGGCTGGATGGTCAGCGATGGTGATTGGCTGGATGGTCAGTGATGGTGATTGGCTGGACGGTCAGTGATGGTGATTGGCTGGACGGTCAGTGATGGTGATTAGCTGGATGGTCAGCGATGGTGATTGGCTGGATAGTCAGTGATGGTGATTGGCTGGACAGTCAGCGATGGTGATTAGCTGGATGGTCAGCGATGGTGATTGGCTGGACGGTCAGTGATGGTGATTGGTGGACGGTCAGTGATGGTGATTGGCTGGATGGTCAGTGATGGTGATTGGCTGGACGTTCAGCGATGGTGATTGGCTAGGCGTTCAGTGATGGTGATTGGCTGGATAGTCAGCGATGGTGATTGGCTGGATAGTCAGCGATGGTGATTGGCTGGATAGTCAGCGATGGTGATTGGCTGGATGGTCAGTGATGGTGATTGGCTGGACAGAATTGGTTAACTAACCTCAGAAATGTGCTTTCTATTTGTTTTCCCAGGCTGGAGGTGGTCGAAAGCGAGTCCCGAGTGCTCCTGAGGCCCGGTGTGGCTGGAAGAGGGTGGGATCCTCAGAATTACTGGCCAGAGCCTTCCACACCGCCAACCTGGTGGGGGGCAAGTTGGTGGTCTTTGGTGGGGTGCGGTCGGTGGACCCCCGGGTTCCGCCGCTGAACGACCTGGTGGTCCTGGAACCCTCCACCCTGGCGGTCGAGAGGGTGGTCACTGGAGGTCCACCCCGCAGCCACCATGGCGCAGTGACCCTCCAGGACCGCTGGCTGTTGTCGGTGGGGGGCTGGGACGGGAAGAGGCGGGTGGCGGAGGTCCACGCCTTCGATTTGGAGACGGGAGGAGGCTGGAGGGAGCTGACCCCCGGGCATGGCAGCCAGCCTCCCGCCGGACTGAGCGGACACACCTGTAACAAGATCTCCGAGCGAGAGTTGCTGATCGTGGGGAGAGAGGGGGGCATCCACATGCAGAGGAGATTTGCCAGTGTCTTCACACTCCACATCGATGCCCACGCACAGAGATATTGGTAAGTGTGAAGGACGAGAGTCCGGGTGTGAGCTCTGTATCAGCCCACAAACTAATCCCACTGTCCCACTCTCTCCCCATAGCCGTGTATCAATCCCAAACTAATCCCACTGTCCCACTCTCTCCCCATAGCCCTGTATCAATCCCAAACTAATCCCACTGCCCCACTCTCTCCCCATAGACCTCATTCAATCTCAAACTAATCCCACGGCCCCTCTCTCTCCCCATAGCCCTGTATCAATACCAAACTATCCCACTGTCTCGCTCTCTCCCCATAGCCCTGTATCAATCCCACACTAATCCCACTGCCTCGCTCTCTCCCCATAGCCCTGTATCAATCCCAAACTAATCCCACTGCCCCACTCTCTCCCCATAGCCCTATATCAATCCCAAACTAATCCCACTTTCCAACTCTCTCCCAACAGCCCTATATCATTCCCCAAACTAATCCCACTGCCTCGCTCTCTCCCCATAGCCCTGTATCAATCCCAAAACTAATCCCACTGTCCTGCTCTCTCCCCATAGCCCTGTATCAATCCCAAACTAATCCCACTGCCCCACTCTCTCCCCATAGCCCTGTATCAATCCCAAACTAATCCCACTGTCCCACTCTCTCCCCTTGTCCTGTATCAATCCCAAAACTAATCCCACTGTCCCACTCTCTCCCCTTGTCCTGTATCAATCCCCAAACTAATCCCACTGCCCCACTCTCCCATAGCCCTGTATCAATCCCAAACTAATCCCACTGTCCCATTCTCTCCCCATAGCCGACGATTGTATTTGGATTGAGTGGAGGGTTGTTTGTATTTGTATTGAGTGGAGGGATATTTGTATTTGGATTGAGTGGAGGGTTGTTTGTATTTGGATTGAGTGGAGGGATGTTTGTATTTGGATTGAGTGGAGGGATGTTTGTATTTGGATTGAGTGGAGGGATGTTTGTATTTGGATTGAGTGGAGGGATGTTTGTATTTGGATTGAGTGGAGGGATGTTTGTATTTGGATTGAGCGGAGGGATGTTTGTATTTGGATTGAGTGGAGGGATGTTTGTATTTGGATTGAGTGGAGCGATGATTGTATTTGAATTGAGTGGAGCGATGATTCTATTTGACTTGAGTGGAGCGATGAGTGTATTTGAATTGAGTGGCGCGATGATTCTATTTGAACTGAGTGGAGCGATGAGTGTATTTGTATTGAGTGGGATAGCTCAATTGCTCTCTGGCCCAACATAGACTGAGTAGACTCATTTTGTGCTGCATATTTCTACGATTAAGAAGGGAGGATTTTGGAGTGGACAGTAGGCTGAAGCTTTGGGGGGGTCTGGCAGATTTGTGCTTCTTTGACTGAAGAGCCCTCTGACCCTGCTGCATGACTCCTCCTCCTGTCCAGGTACAAGGAACGTGAGTCACACACAGCCTCGAGATCAGGTCACTCCGCCATCCTGGCCCGGATACATGGCCAGCGGACGTCCGGATACAAATTGCTGGTGTTTGGAGGCCGGAATTCCACCGAGATCGAGACGGTCAGGGTCTGGACTGAAGGGGAAGTGATGGTGAGTGTCCGAGAGAGGCAGAGGGGGAGAAACAGACAGGGCAGAGAGAGACCGAGAGAGAGGGAGAGAAGTGGAGGCAGAGGGGCAGGGAGAGAGAGAGACAGAGAGAGAGACACAGAGAGAGAGAGACAGACAGACAGAGAGGGAGGGAGGGAAAGAGACAGGCACAGAGACGGACAGACAGAGACATGGTGAGAGGACAGAGAGGGAGAGAGAGAGAGAGAGACAGAGACGTAGAGACAGATGGGCAGGGAGAGAGAGAGACAGACAGACAGGGAGGGAGAGAGACAGAAAGAGGGAGGGAAAGAGACAGAGGCAAGGAGACAGACAGAGATGTGGAGAGAGGACAGAGAGATGGGCAGGCAGAGACACGGACAGAGAGAGAGAGGGAGACAAAGACAGGAACAGAGATTGAGTATGGATTTACCTTGCCTCTGCTCCTTTCGATGAACAGCCAGACCCTCTCCACGCCCCCAGACTCACTGAGCATCTCCGCTCGCTCATTACCTCTGGAATAGCTCAACCCATGAGGCCAGGAGCCCTACGTCATCACTCCATGACCCTGGTGGGCCCCTTCGCTGTGCTATACGGAGGAGAGTGTTTCAACAAGACCACAGACACCGTCTGCAACGATCTCTTCCTCTACGACACACGTATGTTTCAACCTGCGCTGTGGAAAAGTGTAGAGGGAGCTTTACTCTGTATCTAACCCTGTGCTGTACCTGTCCTGGGAGTGTTTGTTGGGGACAGTGTAGTGGGAGATTTATTCTGTATCTAACCCCGTGCTATAACTGTCCTGGGAGTGTTTGATGGGGACAATGTAGAGGGCGCTTTACCCTGTATCTAACCCTGTGGTGTACCTGTCCTGGGAGTGTTTGATGGGGACAGTGTAGAGGGAGCTTTACTCTGTATCTAACCTCATGCTGTACCTAACCTCATGCTGTACCTGTCCTGGGAGTGTTTGATGGGGACAGGGTAGAGGGAGATTTACTGTGTATCTAACCCCGTGCTGTACCTGTCCTGGGAGTGTTTGATGGGGACAGTGTAGAGGGAAATTTACTCTGTATCTAACCATGTGCTGTACATGTCCTGGGAGTGTTTGATGGGGACAGTTTATAGGGAGATTTACTCTGTATCTAACCCCATGCTGTACATGTCCTGGGAGTGTTTGACGGGGATAGTTTATAGGGAGATTTACTCTGTATCTAACCCCGTGCTGTACCTGTCCTGGGAGTGTTTGTTGGGGACAGTGTAGAGGGAGATTTACTCTGTATCTAACCCCGCGCTGTACCTGTCCTGGGAGTGTTTGATGGGGATAGTGTAGAGGGAGATTTACTGTGTATCTAACCCCGTGCTGTACCTGTCCTGGGAGTGTTTGATGGGGACAGTGTAGAGGGAGATTTACTGTGTATCTAACCCCGTGCTGTACCTGTCCTGGGAGTGTTTGATGGGGACAGTGTAGAGGGAGATTTACTCTGTATCTAACCCTGTGCTGTACATGTCCTGGGAGTGTTTGACGGGGACAGTTTATAGGGAGATTTACTCTGTATCTAACCCCATGCTGTACATGTCCTGGGAGTGTTTGACGGGGACAGTTTATAGGGAGATTTACTCTGTATCTAACCCCGTGCTGTACCTGTCCTGGGAGTGTTTGTTGGGGACAGTGTAGAGGGAGATTTACTCTGTATCTAACCCCGCGCTGTACCTGTCCTGGGAGTGTTTGATGGGGACAGTGTAGAGGGAGATTTACTGTGTATCTAACCCCGTGCTGTACCTGTCCTGGGAGTGTTTGATGGGGACAGTGTAGAGGGAGATTGACTCTGTATCTAACCCTGTGCGGTACCTGTCCTGGGAGTGTTTGATGGGGACAGTGTAGAGGATGATTTACTCTGTATCTAACCCTGTGCTGTACCTGTCCTGGGAGTGTTTGATGGGGACAGTGTAGAGGGAGATTTACTCTGTATCTAACCCCGTGCTGTACCTGTCCTGGGAGTGTTTGATGGGGACAGTGTAGAGGGAGCTTTACCCTGTATCTGATCCCATTGTACTTTCCCAGGCTCTCCAGGGGGAATGTGGTTCCATCTCCCGACCTGCGACCCAGAGATGAAGAGGGTCGGCCACCGTGTTGTGGTGCTGGGGGAGAGTCTGTGCCTTACCGGGGGTCGAGGACGAGATGGAAAGAGTTGCTGCCCCCAGATCTACACTCTGGACACCAAGGGATGATGTCAACTTACAACGGGATCAGGAATCTGTACTAATAAAAAAACCTGCAGAATTCCTGAATATCGTGTGTGTGTGTGGTGGGCATGGTTTTTGTAGAACTACCCTCCATTATTTTTTCCACCCATTAGATATAGTAGGTCGCTTGGCCCCTCAATCCTGCTCTGCCATTCAGTGGGATCACGTCTAATCCAAAAAGCGAGGGTGACAGGAAAATCAAGGGACCGTAGGCCAGTTAGCTTAACACGTGCAATAGTAATAGCTTCTATCGTTAATCCTAAGAGATGTTATCGCAGGGCAGCTAAAACCGTTTTAAGGCAAATCAGGCAGAGTCACCATGGCTTTGTGAAAGGGAAATCACGTGAAGGAGTCACATGAGCTGTGGATAAAGGGGAACCGCTAGATGTGCTGTACTTTGCTGTAGCACTTTTGTCAAATGCCTTCTCGAAATCGGAGGTTATTGCCAAAATAAAACTCCTGGGGTGGGGGCAACATATTGGCATGGATAGAAGATTGGCTCGCTAACAGGAAGCAGAGTTGGCATAAATCGGTCTTTTTCTGGAGGGCAGGCTGCGATGAGTGATCAGTGCTGGAGCTTCTTCATTTTACAATCTATATAAGTTACTCGGATGAAGGGATAAATGGTATGGTTGCTAAATGTGCTGAGTGCACAAAGACAGGGAGGAAATGGTTGTTTGGTCGCTCTGGAGTATTGCTGAAAAAGAGAGATGTCGAACCTGCGTGTCTTGCACTCATCAGCACACTGCGCAAGGACAACAACAATTTATACTGCATGTGAAGAGAGTGCGGATTGATAACAGGCTTTGCCGATTGATAAGAGGCATTGCCATGGACATTGCACCAGTGATGGTGACTGGCAGTTAACTGCCAAGCATTGTTTGAAATTTGATGCCAGCAGCTTGACCCTGATTGGTCAAGGCACTGCCCTGTGGAATGAGTCAGCGAATGGCTGTCACTTATTTTGCTTTGCTTTTCTTCTTGCCAAAGTGGACAACCTCCCATTTTCACACGTTATTCTCCAGAGGCCAATATTGTTCCCACTCGCTGAACAGACCCTTTTGCGGGCTCTTTGTATCCTCCTCACAGCTTTCTTTTCTACCCTGTCATTGTATCAGCAGTAAATTTGGCTGCAATACCGTCATCCCAGTCATCGATATCGATAGTAAGTAGTTGAGGGCTCAGTACCGAACACTGCAGGACTCCACTGGTTACATTTTACAAGCCTCCTAGTGACCAATTTACCCTGACTCTTGTTTCGATGTGCGCACGTGTTCGTTCTGTCTGCAGAGAACGTGCATTAATATACGTAGCTTCCAGTAGACGCAAATGCGCCATACCACGGGTCTGACTGACGACATTCAATTGGTTGTGGGTGTAATTCTCAGTGCACCAAGGATGGTTTAGCAAGTGTCCAATCGCGGGATCACATCCAATGCTGTGCGCTGCTTTTCGGGTTTTGCAAGCAGGGGCTGCTTGGGGACAGTCCCTAGCTGTACCCTGCCCGTTGCGAACAGTGACTGGCACACGCTGTTTGATACGATCCACCAGCCTTTGGGACATACGGTAGTGAAATCGATGTACCACATTACTCCTGTGTGAGATGGGCAGAAAGTCTCTGGCTTGATGGCAGTTAGGAGGTGAATACCACTCGCGTTGCTGCTGCATTGTAGCGGTGCGAAGCAGCTGGAATTTTGGGAGACCCCTTGCCGGCCAGGGAGATCGGAGGTAGACCGGGCACTTTTCAGGGCCGGAAGGCAGGGCCTTAGGCCCACTTAGTCGGCACACTGTTCACCCACCTTCAACATTCACTCCCTCCACCATCGACGCACAGTAGCAGCAGTGTGTGTACCATCTACAAGATGCACTGCAGGAATTCACCAAGACTCCTTCGACAGCACCTTCCAAACCCACGACCACTACCATCTAGAAGGACAAGGGCAGCAGATAGATGGGGAACACCACCACCTGGAAGTTCCCCTCCAAGTCACTCACCACCCTGACTCGGAAATATATCGGCTGTTCCTTCACTGTCGCTGGGTCCAAATCCTGGAACTCCCTCCCTAACAGCGCTGTGGGTGTACCTACACCACACGGACAAAATCCTGGAACTCCCTCCCTAACAGTGCCGTGGGTGTACCTACACCACAGGGACAAAATCCTGGAACTCCCTCCCTGACAGCACTGTGGATGTACCTACACCACAGGGACAAAATCCTGGAACTCCCTCCCTAACAGCGCCGTGGGTGTACCTACACCACATGGACTGCAGCGGCTCAAGAAGGCAGCTCACCCACCACCTTCTCAAGGGGGCAATTAGGGATGGGCAATAAATGCTGGGCCCGGTCAGCGAAACCCACATCTTGTGAACCAATAAGACAGCAGTCCCTCTCGACCCTGTTACACAGGAACATGAGGCCATTCAGCCCCTCGCGATCCTGTTACACAGGAACATGAGGCCACTCAGCCCCTCTCGAGCCTGTTACACAGGAACATGAGGAGGCCATTCAGCCCCTCTCGATCCTGTTACACAGGAACAGGAACAGGCCATTCAGCCCCTCTCGATCCTGTTACACAGGAACAGGAACAGGCCATTCAGCCCCTCTCGATACTGATACACAGGAACAGGAGGAGGCGCATTCAGCCCCTTCTCGAGCCTGTTACACAGGAACAGGAGGCCATTCAGCCCCTCTCGATACTGATACACAGGAACAGGAGGAGGCGCATTCAGCCCCTTCTCGAGCCTGTTACACAGGAACAGGAGGCCATTCAGCCCCTCTTGATACTGATACACAGGAACAGGAGGAGGCCATTCAGCCCCTCTCGATACTGATACACAGGAACAGGAGGAGGACATTCAGCCCCTCTCGATACTGATACACAGGAACAGGAGGACATTCAGCCCCTCTCGATACTGTTACACAGGAACAGGAGGAGGCCATTCAGCCCCTCTCGATACTGATACACAGGAACAGGAGGCCATTCAGCCCCTCTCGATCCTGTTACACAGGAACAGGAGGCCATTCAGCCCCTCTCCACCTGATAGGAACAGGAGGAGGCCATTCAGCCCCTCTCCACCTGATAGGAACAGGAGGAGGCCATTCAGCCCCTCCCGATCCTGTTACACAGGAGTCCGGGGTGCTGTGGAAGAAGCGGTGAAAGACAGTGGAAGGCAAATAGCCTCAGTGCCTTTAAAGGAGCAGAGGCACCTTGAAAGGCATGAACATTCAAACAAAACAATGTCATCGTTACAAGATAAGAGTCCAAAGCCAGGAACTTGTGCTCAATCTTTCCAAAACACAGCTCCAGTCACAACCAGAATATTCCGTCCAATTCTGGGCCCTGCACCTTTGGGAGGATGTCGAGGTCCTGGAGGAGGTGCGATCCGGAATGAGCTGCCTGAAAGGGCGGTGGAAGCAGATTCAGTAGGGACTTACCAAAGATGGGGGGGGGGGGGGG
>NW_024470584.1:3331938-3456938 GCF_017639515.1 Carcharodon carcharias
GAGAGTGTGTGAGTGAATGTGAGAGAGTGTGTGAGAGCGTGATAGTTTGAGAGTGTGAGAGTGTGAGAGTGTGAGAGAGTGGGAGAGAGTGTGTGAGAGTGTGAGAGTGTGAGAGTGTGAGAGAGTGTGTGAGCGTGTGAGAGAGTGTGAGAGTGAGAGAGTGTGAGAGTGTGAGAGACTGTGTGAGAGTGTGTGAGAGTGTGTGAGTGAGAGGGTGTGTGAGTGTGTGAGTGTGAGAGAGGTGTGAGAGTGTGAGAATGTGAGAGTGTGTGAGTGTGAGAGTGAGAGAGAGTGAGAGTGTGAGAGAGTGTGTGAGAGTGTGAGAGTGTAAGTGTGAAAGAGTGTGAGAGTGTGTGAGAGTGTGAGAGAGTGTGAGTGTGAAAGAGTGTGAGAGAGAATGTGAGAGTGTGAGAGTGTGAGAGTGAGAGAGTGTGAGAGAGTGGGTGAGAGTGTGAGAGTGAGAGAGTGTGAGAGTGTGAGAGAGTGTGTGAGAGTGTGAGAGTGTGAGAGAGTGTGAGAGTGTGAGAGTGTGAGAGTGAGAGAGTGTGAGAGAGTGTGTGAGATTGTGAGAGTGAGAGATTGTGAGAGTGTGAGAGTGTGAGTGAGTGTGTGTGAGACAGTGTGAGAGTGTGAGAGTGTGATAGTGAGAGAGTGTGAGAGAGTGTGAGAGGGTGAGAGTGTGAGATTGTGAGATTGTGTGAGATTGTGAGAGTGTGATTGTGTGAGTGAGAGAGAGAGTCAGTGAGAGCTTGAGAGTGTGAGAGTGTGAGAGTGTGAGAGTGAGAGAGTGTGACAGCATGATAGAGTGTGAGAGTGTGAGAATGTGAGAGAGTGTGTGAGAGTGTGAGAGTGAGAGAGTGTGAGAGAGAGTGAGAGTGTGTGAGATTGTGAGAGAGGGAGAGTGTGAGAGTGTGAGAGATTGTGTGAGAGTGTGTGAGAGTGTGAGAGTGAGAGAGTGTGAGAGTGTGAGAGAGTGTGTAAGAGTGTGTGAGAGAGTGAGAGTGAGAGAGTGTATGAGTGTGAGAGTGAGAGTGTGTGTGAGAGTGTGTGAGAGTGTGAGAGTGTGAGAGAGTGAGAGAGTGTGAGAATGTTTGAGTGTGAGAGAGTGTGAGAGAGTGTGCGAGAGTGTGAGTGTGAGAGAGAGTGAGAGTGTGAGAGAGTGTGTGAGAGTGTGTGAGTGAGAGAGTGTGTGAGTGTGTGAGTGTGAGAGAGTGTGTGAGAGTGTGAGAGTGAGAGAGTGTGAAAGTGTGAGAGAGTGTGAGAATGTGTGAGAGTGTGAGAGTGAGAGAGTGTGAGAGTGTGAGAGTGAGTGAGAGTGTGAGAGTGAGAGAGTGTGAGAGTGTGTGAGTGTGTGAGAGAGTGTGAGTGTGAGAGTGTGAGAGAGTGTGTGAGTGTGTGAGAGTGTGAGAGCGTGAGAGAGGTGTGAGAGTGTGAGAATGTGAGAGTGTGTGAGTGTGAGAGTGAGAGAGTGTGAGAAGGTGAGAGAGTGTGTGAGAGTGTGAGAGTGTGTGAGTGAGTGTGAGAGAGTGTGTGAGAGTGTGATAGTGTGTGAGTGAGTGTGAGAGTGTGTGAGAGTGTGAGAGTGTGAGAGAGTGTGTGAGAGTGTGAGAGTGTGAGAGTGTGTGAGTGAATGTGAGAGAGTGTGTGAGAGTGTGAGAGTGTGATAGTGTGAGAGTGTGAGAGTGTGAGAGAGTGCGAGAGAGTGTGTGAGAGTGTGAGAGTGTGAGAGTGTGAGAGTGTGAGAGAGTGTGTGAGAGTGTGAGAGAGTGTGAGAGTGAGAGAGTGTGAGAGTGTGAGAGACTGTGTGAGATTGTGTGTGAGTGTGTGAGTGAGAGGGTGTGTGAGTGTGTGAGTGTGAGAGAGGTGTGAGAGTGTGAGAATGTGAGAGTGTGTGAGTGTGAGAGTGAGAGAGAGTGAGAGTGTGAGAGAGTGTGTGAGAGTGTAAGTGTGAAAGAGTGTGAGAGTGTGTGAGAGTGTGAGAGAGTGTGAGTGTGAAAGAGTGTGAGAGAGAATGTGAGAGTGTGAGAGTGTGAGAGTGAGAGAGTGTGAGAGAGTGTGTGAGAGTGTGAGAGTGAGAGAGTGTGAGAGTTTGAGAGAGTGTGTGAGAGTGTGAGAGTGTGAGAGAGTGTGAGAGTGTGAGAGTGAGAGATTGTGAGAGTGTGAGAGTGTGAGTGAGTGTGTGTGAGACAGTGTGAGAGTGTGAGAGTGTGATAGTGAGAGAGTGTGAGAGTGTGAGAGAGTGTGAGAGGGTGAGAGTGTGAGATTATGAGATTGTGTGAGAGTGTGAGAGAGTGTGATTGTGTGAGTGAGAGAGAGTCAGTGAGAGCTTGAGAGTGTGAGAGTGTGAGAGTGAGAGAGTGTGAGAGCGTGATAGAGTGTGAGAGTGTGAGAATGTGAGATAGTGTGTGAGAGTGTGAGAGTGAGAGAGTGTGAGAGAGAGTGAGAGTGTGTGAGATTGTGAGAGAGGGAGAGTGTGAGAGTGTGAGAGATTGTGTGAGAGTGTGTGAGAGTGTGAGAGTGAGAGAGTGTGAGAGAGTGTGTAAGAGTGTGTGAGAGAGTGAGAGTGAGAGAGTGTATGAGTGTGAGAGTGAGAGTGTGTGTGAGAGTGTGTGAGAGTGTGAGAGTGTGAGAGAGTGAGAGAGTGTGAGAATGTTTGAGTGTGAGAGAGTGTGTGAGTGAGAGAGTGTGTGAGTGTGTGAGTGTGAGAGAGTGTGTGAGAGTGTGAGAGTGATAGAGTGTGAAATTGAGTGTGAGAGAATGTGAGTGAGTGTGAGAGATTGTGAGAGAGTGTGCGAGAGTGTGAGAGAGTGAGAGTGAGTGAGAGTGAGTGAGAGTGAGTGTGTGAGAGTGTGAGTGTGTGTGAGTGAGAGTGAGAGTGAGAGTGAGTGTGTGTGTGTGTGAGTGTGGGAGAGTGTGTGTGTGAGCGTGTGTGAGTGCGTGAGAGTGTGTGAGTGAGTGTGAGAGTGTGAGAGTGTGTGTGTGTGTGAGTGTGGGAGTGTGCGAGTGTGAGAGTGTGAGAGTGTGTGAGTGTGTGAGAGAGTGTGAGAGAGTGTGAGAGAGTGAGAGTGAGTGTGTGAGAGTGTGAGTGTGTGTGAGTGAGAATGAGAGTGAGAGTGAGAGTGAGAATGAGAGTGAGAGTGAGAGTGGGAGTGAGAGTGAGAGTGTGTGTGTGTGAGTGTGTGAGTCTGTGTGTGTGAGAGAGAGTGTGAGTGTGTGAGAGAGTGAGAGCGTGAGTGTGTGTGTGTGAGTGTGAGCGTGAGTGTGTGTGCGTGTGTGAGTGTGTGTGTGTGTGAGTGCCTGTGTGTGTGTGTGAGAGAGAGTGTGTGAGTGAGAATGTGAGAGTGTGTGTGTGTGTGAGAGAGAGTGAGAGTGTGAGAGTGTGTGTCTCTGAGTGTGTGTGTGTGTGTGTGTGTGAGAGTGTGTGTGAGTGTGTGAGATAGTGTGAGTGATTGTGAGAGTGTGAGAGTCTGTGTGTGTGTGTGAGTGTGTATGTGTGTGGGAGTGTGAGAGTGTGAGAGTGTGTGAGTGAGTGGGAGAGAGTGTGTGAGAGTGTGATAGTGTGTGAGTGAGTGTGAGAGTGTGTGAGAGTGTGAGAGTGTGAGAGAGTGTGTGAGAGTGTGAGAGTGTGAGAGTGTGTGAGTGAATGTGAGAGAGTGTGTGAAAGTGTGATAGTGTGAGAGTGTGTGAGTGAGTGTGAGAGAGTGTGTGAGAGTGTGAGAGTGTGAGAGTGTGAGTGTGAGAGTGTGAGAGAGTGTGTGAGAGTGTGAGAGTGTGAGAGTGTGAGAGTGTGAGAGAGTGTGTGAGAGTGTGAGAGAGTGTGAGAGTGAGAGAGTGTGAGAGTGTGAGAGACTGTGTGAGAGTGTGTGAGAGTGTGTGAGTGAGAGGGTGTGTGAGTGTGTGAGTGTGAGAGAGGTGTGAGAGTGTGAGAATGTGAGTGTGTGAGTGTGAGAGTGAGAGAGTGTGAGAGTGTGAGAGAGTGTGTGAGAGTGTGAGAGTGAAAGAGTGTGAGAGTGTGTATGAGTGTGAGAGTGAGAGTGTGTGTGAGAGTGTGTGAGAGTGTGAGAGTGTGAGAGAGTGAGAGAGTGTGAGAATGTTTGAGTGTGAGAGAGTGTGAGAGAGTGTGAGAGAGTGTGTGAGAGTGTGTGAGTGAGAGAGTGTGTGAGTGTGTGAGTGTGAGAGAGTGTGTGAGAGTGTGAGAGTGATAGAGTGTGAAAGTGAGTGTGAGAGAATGTGAGTGAGTGTGAGAGATTGTGAGAGAGTGTGCGAGAGTGTGAGAGAGTGAGAGTGAGTGAGAGTGAGTGAGAGTGAGTGTGTGAGAGTGTGAGTGTGTGTGAGTGAGAGTGAGAGTGAGAGTGAGTGTGTGTGTGTGTGAGTGTGGGAGAGTGTGTGTGTGAGCGTGTGTGAGTGCGTGAGAGTGTGTGAGTGAGTGTGAGAGTGTGAGAGTGTGTGTGTGTGTGAGTGTGGGAGTGTGCGAGTGTGAGAGTGTGAGAGTGTGTGAGTGTGTGAGAGAGTGTGAGAGAGTGAGAGTGAGTGTGTGAGAGTGTGAGTGTGTGTGAGTGAGAATGAGAGTGAGAGTGAGAGTGAGAATGAGAGTGAGAGTGAGAGTGGGAGTGAGAGTGAGAGTGAGAGTGTGTGTTTGTGAGTGTGTGAGTCTGTGTGTGTGAGAGAGAGTGTGAGTGTGTGAGAGAGTGAGAGCGTGAGTGTGTGTGTGTGAGAGTGAGAGTGAGAGTGTGAGTGTGTGTGAGTGTGTGTGCATGAGAGTGAGAGTGAGAGAGTGTGTGTGTGTGAGTGTGAGCGTGAGTGTGTGTGCGTGTGTGAGTGTGTGTGTGTGTGAGTGCCTGTATGTGTGTGTGAGAGAGAGTGTGTGAGTGAGAATGTGAGAGTGTGTGTGTGTGTGAGAGAGAGTGAGAGTGCGAGAGTGTGTGTCTCTGAGTGTGTGTGTGTGTGTGTGAGAGTGTGTGTGTGTGTGTGAGTGTGTGAGATAGTGTGAGTGATTGTGAGAGTGTGAGAGTCTGTGTGTGTGTGTGAGTGTGTATGTGTGTGGGAGTGTGAGAGTGTGAGAGTGTGTGAGTGAGTGGGAGAGAGTGTGTGAGAGTGTGATAGTGTGTGAGTGAGTGTGAGAGTGTGTGAGAGTGTGAGAGTGTGAGAGTGTGTGAGTGAATGTGAGAGAGTGTGTGAAAGTGTGATAGTGTGAGAGTGTGTGAGTGAGTGTGAGAGAGTGTGTGAGAGTGTGAGAGTGTGAGAGTGTGAGAGTGTGAGAGAGTGTGTGAGAGTGTGAGAGTGTGAGAGTGTGAGAGTGTGAGAGAGTGTGTGAGAGTGTGAGAGAGTGTGAGAGTGAGAGAGTGTGAGAGTGTGAGAGACTGTGTGAGAGTGTGTGAGAGTGTGTGAGTGAGAGGGTGTGTGAGTGTGTGAGTGTGAGAGAGGTGTGAGAGTGTGAGAATGTGAGTGTGTGAGTGTGAGAGTGAGAGAGTGTGAGAGTGTGAGAGAGTGTGTGAGAGTGTGAGAGTGAAAGAGTGTGAGAGTGTGTGAGAGTGTGAGAGAGTGTGAGTGTGAGAGTGTGAGAGAGAATGTGAGAGTGTGAGAGTGTGAGTGTGAGAGTGTCTGAGAGTGTGAGAGTGAGAGAGTGTGAGAGTGTGAGAGAGTGTGTGAGAGTGTGAGAGTGTGAGAGAGTGTGAGAGAGTGTGAGTGTGTGAGAGTGTGTGAGTGTGAGAGAGTGTGTGAGAGTGTGAGAGTGAGAGAGTGTGAGAATGTGTGAGAGTGTGAGAGTGAGAGATTGTGAGAGTGTGAGAGTGCGAGTGAGTGTGTGTGAGACAGTGTGAGAGTGTGAGAGTGTGATAGTGAGAGAGTGTGAGAGTGTGAGAGAGTGTGAGAGGGTGTGAGTGTGAGATTGTGAGATTGTGTGAGAGAGTGAGAGAGTGTGAGAGAGTGTGAGTGTGAGAGAGTGTGTGATAGTGTGAGAGTGAGAGAGTGTGAAAGTGTGAGAGAGTGTGAGAATGTGTGAGAGTGTGAGAGTGAGAGATTGTGAGAGTGTGAGGGTGAGAGAGTGAGAGTGTGAGAGTGACAGAGTGAGTGTGTGAGAGTGTGAGAGAGTGTGAGTGTGAGAGTGTGAGAGAGTGTGTGAGTGTGTGAGAGTGTGAGAGCGAGAGAGGGTGAGAGTGTGAGAGAGTGTGTGAGAGTGTGAGAGTGTGGGAGTGTGAGAGAGTGTGTGAGTGTTAGAGAGTGTGTGAGAGTTTGAGAGAGTGTGAGAGTGTGAGAGTGAGAGTGAGAGTGAGTGTGTGTTTGTGTGAGTGTGTGTGAGTGTGTGTGTGAGCGTGTGTGAGTGCGTGAGAGTGTGTGAGTGAGTGTTAGAGTGTGAGTGTGTGTGTGAGTGTGTGTGAGTGTGGGCGTGTGAGAGTGTGGGAGTGTGAGAGTGTGTGAGTGTGTGAGAGTGTGAGAGAGTGTGAGAGAGTGAGAGTGAGTGTGTGAGAGTATGAGTGTGTGTGAGTGAGAATGAGAGTGAGAGTGAGAGTGAGAATGAAAGTGAGTGTGAGAGTGAGAGAGAAAGTGAGAGTGTGTGTGTGTGAGTGTGTGTGTGTGTGTGAGTGTGTGTGCGTGAGTGTGTGAGTCTGTGTGTGAGAGAGAGAGTGTGAGTGTGTGAGCGAGTGAGAGCGTGAGTGTGTGTGTGTGAGAGTGAGAGTGTGAGTGTGTGTGAGTGTGTATGCATGACAGTGAGAGTGAGAGTGTGTGTGTGTGAGTGAGAGTGTGAGTGTGTGTGTGTGTGAGTGTATGTGTGTGTATGAGTGTGTGTGTGTGAGAGAGAGTGTGTGAGTGAGAGTGTGAGAGTGTGTGTGTGTGAGTGTGAGATTGTGTATCTGTGAGAGTGTGTGTGTGAGTGTGTGTGTGTGTGTGTGTGTGAGAGTGTGTGTGTGTGTGAGTGTGTGAGATAGTGTGAGTGATTGTGAGAGTGTGAGAGTCTGTGTGTGTGTGTGAGTGTGTGTGAGTGTGTATGTGTGTGGGAGTGTGAGAGTGTGAGAGTGTGTGAGTGAGTGTGAGAGAGTGTGTGAGAGTGTGATAGTGTGAGAGTGTGAGATTGTGTGAGTGAGTGTGAGAGTGTGTGAGAGTGTGAGAGTGTGAGAGAGTGTGTGAGAGTTTGAGAGTGTGTGAGTGAATGTGAGAGAGTGTGTGAGAGTGTGATAGTGTGAGAGTGTGAGAGTGTGTGAGTGAGTGTGGGAGTGTGTGAGAGTGTGAGAGTGTGAGAGTGTGAGAGTGTGAGAGAGTGTGTGAGAGTGTGTGAGAGTGTGAGAGTGTGAGAGAGTGTGTGAGAGTGTGAGAGTGTGAGAGTGTGAGAGAGTGTGTGAGAGTGTGAGTGAGAGAGTGAGAGAGTGTGAGAGACTGTGTGAGAGTGTGAGAGAGTGTGTGAGTGTGAGAGTGTGAGAGTGTGAGAGTGTGAGAGAGTGTCAGTGTGTGTGTGTGAGAGTGTGAGAGTGTGAGAGTGTGAGAGAGTGTGTGAGAGTGTGAGTGAGAGAGTGAGAGAGTGTGAGAGACTGTGTGAGAGTGTGAGAGAGTGTGTGAGTGTGAGAGTGTGAGAGTGTGAGAGTGTGAGAGAGTGTGAGTGTGTGTGTGTGAGAGTGTTAGAGTGTGTGAGTGAGAGATTGTGAGAGTGTGATAGTGAGAGAGTGAGTGTGAGAGTGTGAGAGAGTGTGAGAGTGTGTGAGAGTGTGAGACTGAGAGAGTGTGAGAGTGTGAGACAGTGTGTGAGTGTGAGAGAGTGTGTGAGAGTGTGAGAGTGTGTGAGTGAGAGTGTGTGAGAGAGAATCAGAGTGTGTGAGATTGTGAGAGTGAGAGAGTGTATGATGTGAGAGTGAGAGTGTGTGTGAGAGTGTGTGAGTGTGATAGTGTGAGAGTGTGAGAGACTGTGAGAATGTGTGTGTGTGAGAGAGTGTGAGAGACTGTGTGAGAGTGTGTGAGTGAGAGAGTGTTTGAGTGTGTGAGAGCGAGAGAGTGTGTAAGAGTGTGAGAGTGATAGATCGTGAAAGTGTGAGAGAGTGTGAGAGTGTGTGAGAGTGTGAGAGTGAGAGAGTGTGAGAGTGTGAGAGAGTGTGTGAGAGTGTGAGAGTGTGTGAGTGTGAGAGAGTGTGAGTGTGAGAGTGTGAGAGAGCGTGTGAGTGTTTGAGAGTGTGAGAGTGTGAGAGTCAGAGAGTGTGAGAGTGTGAGAGAGAGTGTGAGATTGTGTGAGAGTGTGAGAGTGAGAGTGTGAGACTGTGAAAGTGTGTGTGAGAGTGTGAGAGTGTGAGAGTGTGTGAGTGTGAGAGAGTGTGTGAGAGTGAGAGTGTGAGAGTAAGAGAGTGTGAGAGAGTGTGTGAGAGTGTGAGAGTGTGTGTGTGAGAGAGTGTGAGAGAGTTTGAGAGTGTGAGAGAGTGTGAGAGTGTGAGAGTGTGAGAGTGAGAGTGTGTGCGAGAGTGTGAGAGTGTAAGTGTGCGAGAGAGTGTGAGAGGATGAGAGAGTGTGTGAGAGTGTGAGAGTGTGAGAGTGTGAGAGTGAGAGTGTGTGTGGGAGTGTGAGAGTGTGAGAGTGTGAGAGTGTTTGAGAGTGTGAGAGTGTGAGAGTGTGTGAGTGTGAGAGAGTTTCTGAGAGTGAGAGAGGGTGAGAGAGTGTGAGAGTGTGTGAGTGTGAGAGAGTGTTAGAGTGTGTGAGTGTGAGAGAGTGTGAGAGTGTGAGTGTGAGAGAGTGTGAGAGTGTGAGAGTGTGATAGTGAGAGAGTGTGAGAGTGTGAGAGAGTGTGAGAGTGAGAGAGTGTGAGAGTGTGAGAGAGTGTGATTGTGTGAGTGAGAGAGAGTCTGTGAGAGTGTGAGAGTGTGAGAGTGTCAGAGTGAGAGAGTTTGAGAGTGTGTGAGAGTGTGAGAGTGAGAGAGTGTGAGAGTGTGAGAGAGTGTGTGAGAGTGTGAGAATGTGAGAGAGTGTTTGAGTGTGAGAGAGAGTGTGAGAGTGTGAGAGTGTGAGAGTGAGAGAGTGAGAGAGTGTGAGTGTGTGAGAGAGTGAGAGTGTGAGAGTGAGAGTGTGTGTGTGTGAGTGTGTGAGTGTGTGTGTGTGAGAGAGAGTGTGAGTGTGTGAGAGAGTGAGAGTGTTAGAGTGTGTGTGTGTGAGAGAGTGTGAGAGTGAGAGTGTGTGTGTGTGAGAGTGTGTGAGTGCATGAGAGTGAGAGTGAGAGTGTGAGAGTGTGTGTGTGTGTTTGTGTGAGTGTGTGTGTGTGTGTGTGAGAATGAGACTGAGAGTGAGAGTGTGAGAGTGTGTGTGTGTGTGAGAGAGAGAGTGTGTGAGTGAGCATATGTGAGTGTGTGAGAGTGTGTGAGATTGTGTGTGAGTGTGAGAGTGTGAGAGTTTGAGAGTGTGTGAGTGAGTGTGAGAGAATGTGAGTGAGAGTGAGAGATTGTGAGAGAGTGTGCAAGAGTGTGAGAGAGTGAGAGTGAGTGAGAGTGAGTGAGAGTGAGTGTGTGAGAGTGTGAGTGTGTGTGAGTGAGTGAGAGTGAGAGTGAGTGTGTGTGTGTGTGAGTGTGTGAGAGTGTGTGTGTGAGCGTGTGTGAGTGCGTGAGAGTGTGTGAGTGAGTGTGAGAGTGTGAGAGTGTGTGTGTGTGTGAGTGTGGGAGTGTGAGAGTGTGAGAGTGTGAGAGTGTGTGAGTGAGTGAGAGAGTGTGAGAGAGTGTGAGAGAGTGTGAGAGAGTGAGAGTGAGTGTGTGAGAGTGTGAGTTTGTGTGAGTGAGAATGAGAGTGAGAGTGAGAGTGAGAGTGAGAGTGTGTGTGTGTGAGTGTGTGAGTCGGTGTGTGTGAGAGAGAGAGTGTGAGTGTTTGAGAGAGTGAGAGCGTGAGTGTGTGTGTGTGTGTGAGAGTGAGAGTGAGAGTGTGAGTGTGCGTGAGTGTGTGAGCATGAGAGTGAGAGTGAGAGAGTGTGTGTGTGAGTGTGAGTGTGAGTGTGTCTGCGTGTGTGTGTGTGTGTGAGTGTCTGTGTGTGTGTGTGAGAGAGAGTGTGTGAGTGAGAATGTGAGAGTGTGTGTGTGTGTGAGAGAGAGTGAGAGTGTGAGTGTGTGTGTCTCTGAGTGTGTGTGTGTGTGTGTGAGAGTGTGTATGTGTGTGTGAGTGTGTGAGATAGTGTGAGTGATTGTGAGAGTGTGAGAGTCTGTGTGTGTGTGAGTGTGTATGTGTGTGAGTGTGTGTGCGTGTGTGAGAGACAGTGTGTGAGTGAGAATGTGAGAGTGTGTGTGTGTGAGAGAGTGAGAGTGTGAGAGTGTGTGTCTGTGAGTGTGTGTGTGAGAGTGTGTGTGAGAGTGTGTGAGAGTGTGTGTGTGTGTGAGTGTGTGAGATAGTGTGAGTGATTGTGAGAGCGTGAGAGTCTCTGTGTGTGTGAGTGTGTATGTGTGTGGGAGTGTGAGTGTGAGAGTGTGTGAGTGAGTGTGAGAGGGTGTGTGAGAGTGTGATAGTGTGTGAGTGATTGTGAGAGTGTGAGAGAGTGTGTGAGAGTGTGAGAGTGTGAGAGTGTGTGAGTGAATGTGAGAGAGTGTGTGAGAGTGTGATAGTGTGAGAGTGTGAGAGTGTGAGAGTGTGTGAGTGAGTGTGAGAGAGTGTGTGAGAGTGTGAGAGTATGAGAGTGTGAGAGAGTGAGAGTGTGAGAGAGTGTGAGAGAGTGTGTGAGAGTGTGAGAGTTAGAGAGTGTGAGAGTGTGAGAGACTGTGTGAGAGTGTGTGAGAGTGTGTGAGTGAGAGGGTGTGTGAGTGTGTGAGTGTGAGAGAGGTGTGAGAGTGTGAGAGTGTGAGAGATTGTGAGTGTGAGAGTGAGAGAGTGTGAGAGTGTGGGAGTGAAAGAGTGTGAGAGTGTGTGAGACTGTGTAAGTGTGAGAGAGTGTGTGAGTGTGAGAGAGTGTGCGAGAGTGTGAGAGTGTGTAAGTGTGAGAGAGTGTGTGAGAGTGTGAGAGTGTGATAGTGTGAGAGTGAGAGAGTGTGAGAGAGTGTGAGTGTGTGAGAGTGTGTGAGTGTGAGAGAGTGTGAGAATGTGTGAGAGTGTGAGAGTCAGAGAGTGTGCGAGTGTGAGAGAGTGAGTGAGAGTGTGAGAGTGAGAGAGTGTGAGAGTGTGTGAGAGTGTGAGAGAGTGTGAGTGTGAGAGTGAGAGAGTGTGAGAGTGTGAGAGTGAAAGAGTGTGAGAGTGTGTGAGAGTGTGAGAGAGTGTGAGTGTGAGAGTGTGAGAGAGAATGTGAGAGTGTGAGAGTGTGAGTGTGAGAGTGTCTGAGAGTGTGAGAGTGAGAGACTGTGAGAGTGTGAGAGAGTGTGTGAGAGTGTGAGAGTGTGAGAGAGTGTGAGAGTGTGTAAGTGTGAGAGAGTGTGTGAGTGTGAGAGAGTGTGCGAGAGTGTGAGAGTGTGTAAGTGTGAGAGAGTGTGTGAGAGTGTGAGAGTGTGAGAGTGTGAGAGTGAGAGAGTGTGAGAGAGTGTGAATGTGTGAGAGTGTGTGAGTGTGAGAGAGTGTGAGAGTGTGAGAGAGTGAGTGAGAGTGTGAGAGTGAGAGAGTGTGAGAGTGTGTGAGAGTGTGAGAGAGTGAGAGTGTGAGAGTGTGAGAGAGTGTGTGAGTGTGTGAGAGTGTGAGAGCGAGAGAGTGTGAGAGTGTGAGAGAGTGTGTGAGAGTGTGAGAGTGTGTGAGTGTGAGAGAGGTGTGAGAGTGTGAGAATGTGAGAGTGTGTGAGTGTGAGAGTGAGAGTGTGTGAGAGTGTGAGAGAGTGTGTGAGAGTGTGAGAGTGTGTGAGTGAGTGTGAGAGAGTGTGTGAGAGTGTGAGTTTGTGTGAGTGAGAATGAGAGTGAGAGTGAGAGTGAGAGTGAGAGTGAGAGTGTGTGTGTGTGAGTGTGTGAGTCTGTGTGTGTGAGAGAGAGAGTGTGAGTGTTTGAGAGAGTGAGAGCGTGAGTGTGTGTGTGTGTGTGAGAGTGAGAGTGAGAGTGTGAGTGTGCGTGAGTGTGTGAGCATGAGAGTGAGAGTGAGTGTGTGTGTGTGTGTGAGTGAGAGTGTGAGTTTGTGTGTGTGTGAGTGTGTGTGTGTGTGAGTGTGTGTGCGTGTGTGAGAGACAGTGTGTGAGTGAGAATGTGAGAGTGTGTGTGTGTGAGAGAGTGAGAGTGTGAGAGTGTGTGTCTGTGAGTGTGTGTGTGAGAGTGTGTGTGAGAGTGTGTGAGAGTGTGTGTGTGTGTGAGTGTGTGAGATAGTGTGAGTGATTGTGAGAGCGTGAGAGTCTGTGTGTGTGTGAGTGTGTATGTGTGTGGGAGTGTGAGTGTGAGAGTGTGTGAGTGAGTGTGAGAGGGTGTGTGAGAGTGTGATAGTGTGTGAGTGATTGTGAGAGTGTGAGAGAGTGTGTGAGAGTGTGAGAGTGTGAGAGTGTGTGAGTGAATGTGAGAGAGTGTGTGAGAGTGTGATAGTGTGAGAGTGTGAGAGTGTGAGAGTGTGTGAGTGAGTGTGAGAGAGTGTGTGAGAGTGTGAGAGTATGAGAGTGTGAGAGAGTGAGAGTGTGAGAGAGTGTGAGAGAGTGTGTGAGAGTGTGAGAGTTAGAGAGTGTGAGAGTGTGAGAGACTGTGTGAGAGTGTGTGAGAGTGTGTGAGTGAGAGGGTGTGTGAGTGTGTGAGTGTGAGAGAGGTGTGAGAGTGTGAGAGTGTGAGAGATTGTGAGTGTGAGAGTGAGAGAGTGTGAGAGTGTGGGAGTGAAAGAGTGTGAGAGTGTGTGAGACTGTGTATGTGTGAGAGAGTGTGTGAGTGTGAGAGAGTGTGCGAGAGTGTGAGAGTGTGTAAGTGTGAGAGAGTGTGTGAGAGTGTGAGAGTGTGATAGTGTGAGAGTGAGAGAGTGTGAGAGAGTGTGAGTGTGTGAGAGTGTGTGAGTGTGAGAGAGTGTGAGAATGTGTGAGAGTGTGAGAGTCAGAGAGTGTGCGAGTGTGAGAGAGTGAGTGAGAGTGTGAGAGTGAGAGAGTGTGAGAGTGTGTGAGAGTGTGAGAGAGTGTGAGTGTGAGAGTGAGAGAGTGTGAGAGTGTGAGAGTGAAAGAGTGTGAGAGTGTGTGAGAGTGTGAGAGAGTGTGAGTGTGAGAGTGTGAGAGAGAATGTGAGAGTGTGAGAGTGTGAGTGTGAGAGTGTCTGAGAGTGTGAGAGTGAGAGACTGTGAGAGTGTGAGAGAGTGTGTGAGAGTGTGAGAGTGTGAGAGAGTGTGAGAGTGTGTGAGAGTGTGTAAGTGTGAGAGAGTGTGTGAGTGTGAGAGAGTGTGCGAGAGTGTGAGAGTGTGTAAGTGTGAGAGAGTGTGTGAGAGTGTGAGAGTGTGAGAGTGTGAGAGTGAGAGAGTGTGAGAGAGTGTGAATGTGTGAGAGTGTGTGAGTGTGAGAGAGTGTGAGAGTGAGAGAGTGTGAGAGTGTGTGAGAGTGTGAGAGAGTGAGAGTGTGAGAGTGTGAGAGAGTGTGTGAGTGTGTGAGAGTGTGAGAGCGAGAGAGTGTGAGAGTGTGAGAGAGTGTGTGAGAGTGTGAGAGTGTGTGAGTGTGAGAGAGGTGTGAGAGTGTGAGAATGTGAGAGTGTGTGAGTGTGAGAGTGAGAGTGTGTGAGAGTGTGAGAGAGTGTGTGAGAGTGTGAGAGTGTGTGAGTGAGTGTGAGAGAGTGTGTGAGAGTGTGAGTTTGTGTGAGTGAGAATGAGAGTGAGAGTGAGAGTGAGAGTGAGAGTGTGTGTGTGTGAGTGTGTGAGTCTGTGTGTGTGAGAGAGAGAGTGTGAGTGTTTGAGAGAGTGAGAGCGTGAGTGTGTGTGTGTGTGTGAGAGTGAGAGTGAGAGTGTGAGTGTGCGTGAGTGTGTGAGCATGAGAGTGAGAGTGAGTGTGTGTGTGTGTGTGAGTGAGAGTGTGAGTTTGTGTGTGTGTGAGTGTGTGTGTGTGTGTGAGTGTGTGTGCGTGTGTGAGAGACAGTGTGTGAGTGAGAATGTGAGAGTGTGTGTGTGTGAGAGAGTGAGAGTGTGAGAGTGTGTGTCTGTGAGTGTGTGTGTGTGTGAGAGTGTGTGTGAGAGTGTGTGAGAGTGTGTGTGTGTGTGAGTGTGTGAGATAGTGTGAGTGATTGTGAGAGCGTGAGAGTCTGTGTGTGTGTGAGTGTGTATGTGTGTGGGAGTGTGAGTGTGAGAGTGTGTGAGTGAGTGTGAGAGGGTGTGTGAGAGTGTGATAGTGTGTGAGTGATTGTGAGAGTGTGAGAGAGTGTGTGAGAGTGTGAGAGTGTGAGAGTGTGAGAGTGAATGTGAGAGAGTGTGTGAGAGTGTGATAGTGTGAGAGTGTGAGAGTGTGTGAGTGAGTGTGAGAGAGTGTGTGAGAGTGTGAGAGTATGAGAGTGTGAGAGTGTGAGAGTGTGAGAGAGAGTGAGAGAGTGTGTGAGAGTGTGAGAGTTAGAGAGTGTGAGAGTGTGAGAGACTGTGTGAGAGTGTGTGAGAGTGTGTGAGTGAGAGGGTGTGTGAGTGTGTGAGTGTGAGAGAGGTGTGAGAGTGTGAGAGTGTGAGAGAGTGTGAGTGTGAGAGTGAGAGAGTGTGAGAGTGTGGGAGTGAAAGAGTGTGAGAGTGTGTGAGACTGTGTAAGTGTGAGAGAGTGTGTGAGTGTGAGAGAGTGTGCGAGAGTGTGAGAGTGTGTAAGTGTGAGAGAGTGTGTGAGAGTGTGAGAGTGTGATAGTGTGAGAGTGAGAGAGTGTGAGAGAGTGTGAGTGTGTGAGAGTGTGTGAGTGTGAGAGAGTGTGAGAATGTGTGAGAGTGTGAGAGTCAGAGAGTGTGCGAGTGTGAGAGAGTGAGTGAGAGTGTGAGAGTGAGAGAGTGTGAGAGTGTGTGAGAGTGTGAGAGAGTGTGAGTGTGAGAGTGAGAGAGTGTGAGATTGTGAGAGTGAAAGAGTGTGAGAGTGTGTGAGAGTGTGAGAGAGTGTGAGTGTGAGAGTGTGAGAGAGAATGTGAGAGTGTGAGAGTGTGAGTGTGAGAGTGTCTGAGAGTGTGAGAGTGAGAGACTGTGAGAGTGTGAGAGAGTGTGTGAGAGTGTGAGAGTGTGAGAGAGTGTGAGAGTGTGTGAGAGTGTGTAAGTGTGAGAGAGTGTGTGAGTGTGAGAGAGTGTGCGAAAGTGTGAGAGTGTGAGAGTGTGAGAGTGAGAGAGTGTGAGAGAGTGTGAGTGTGTGAGAGTGTGTGAGTGTGAGAGTGTGAGAGTGTGAGAGAGTGAGTGAGAGTGTGAGAGTGAGAGAGTGTGAGAGTGTGTGAGAGTGTGAGAGAGTGAGAGTGTGAGAGTGTGAGAGAGTGTGTGATTGTGTGAGAGTGTGAGAGCGAGAGAGTGTGAGAGTGTGAGAGAGTGTGTGAGAGTGTGAGAGTGTGTGAGTGTGAGAGAGGTGTGAGAGTGTGAGAATGTGAGAGTGTGTGAGTGTGAGAGTGAGAGTGTGTGAGAGTGTGAGAGAGTGTGTGAGAGTGTGAGAGAGTGTGAGTGAGTGTGAGAGAGTGTGTGAGAGTGTGATAGTGTGTGAGTGAGTGTGAGAGTGTGAGAGTGTGAGAGTGTGAGAGAGTGTGTGAGAGTGTGAGAGTGTGTGAGTGAATGTGAGAGAGTGTGTGAGAGTGTGATAATGTGAGAGTGTGAGAGTGTGTGAGTGAGTGTGAGAGAGTGTGTGAGAGTGTGAGAGTGTGAGAGAGTGAGAGTGTGAGAGTGTGAGAGAGTGTGTGAGAGTGTGAGAGTGTGATAGTGAGAGAGTGTGAGAGAGTGTGTGAGAGTGTGAGAGAGTGTGAGAGTGAGAGAGTGTGAGAGTGGGAGAGACTGTGTGAGAGTGTGTGAGTGAGAGGGTGTGTGAGTGTGTGAGTGTGAGAGAGGTGTGAGAGTGTGAGAATGTAAGAGTGTGTGAGTGTGAGAGTGAGAGAGTGTCAAATTTGTGAGAGAGTGTGTGAGAGTGTGAGAGTGTGAGTGTGAAAGAGTGTGAGAGTGTGTGAGAGTGTGAGAGAGTGTGAGTGTGAGAGTGTGAGAGAGAATGTGAGAGTGTGAGAGTGTGAGTGTGAGAGTGTCTGAGAGTGTGAGAGTAAGAGACTGTGAGAGTGTGAGAGAGTGTGTGAGAGTGTGAGAGTGTGAGAGAGTGTGAGAGTGTGAGAGTGCGAGAGTGAGAGAGTGTGAGAGAGTGTGTGAGAGTGTGAGAGTGAGAGAGTGTGAGAGTGTGTGAGAGTGTGAGAGTGAGAGATTGTGAGAGTGTGAGAGTGTGAGTGAGTGTGTGTGAGACAGTGTGAGAGTGTGAGAGAGTGTGAGTGTGAGAGTGAGAGAGTGTGAGAGTGTGAGAGTGTGAGAGTGAGAGTGTGAGAGTGAGAGTGTGTGTGAGAGTGTGTGAGAGTGTGAGAGAGTGTGAGTGTGAGAGTGAGAGAGTGTGAGAGTGTGAGAGTGAAAGAGTGTGAGAGTGTGTGAGAGTGTGAGAGAGTGTGAGTGTGAGAGTGTGAGAGAGAATGTGAGAGTGTGAGAGTGTGAGTGTGAGAGTGTCTGAGAGTGTGAGAGTGAGAGACTGTGAGAGTGTGAGAGAGTGTGTGAGAGTGTGAGAGTGTGAGAGAGTGTGAGAGTGTGTGAGAGTGTGTAAGTGTGAGAGAGTGTGTGAGTGTGAGAGAGTGTGCGAGAGTGTGAGAGTGTGAGAGTGTGAGAGTGAGAGAGTGTGAGAGAGTGTGAGTGTGTGAGAGTGTGTGAGTGTGAGAGTGTGAGAGTGTGAGA
Organism: Carcharodon carcharias; assembly: GCF_017639515.1. Taxonomy (NCBI): domain Eukaryota; kingdom Metazoa; phylum Chordata; class Chondrichthyes; order Lamniformes; family Lamnidae; genus Carcharodon; species Carcharodon carcharias. The sequence goes on from NW_024470584.1 coordinate 3,348,637, forward strand.
GAGTGAGTGAGAGTGTGAGAGTGAGAGAGTGTGAGAGTGTGTGAGAGTGTGAGAGAGTGAGAGTGTGAGAGTGTGAGAGAGTGTGTGATTGTGTGAGAGTGTGAGAGCGAGAGAGTGTGAGAGTGTGAGAGAGTGTGTGAGAGTGTGAGAGTGTGTGAGTGTGAGAGAGGTGTGAGAGTGTGAGAATGTGAGAGTGTGTGAGTGTGAGAGTGAGAGTGTGTGAGAGTGTGAGAGAGTGTGTGAGAGTGTGAGAGAGTGTGAGTGAGTGTGAGAGAGTGTGTGAGAGTGTGATAGTGTGTGAGTGAGTGTGAGAGTGTGTGAGAGTGTGAGAGTGTGAGAGAGTGTGTGAGAGTGTGAGAGTGTGTGAGTGAATGTGAGAGAGTGTGTGAGAGTGTGATAGTGTGAGAGTGTGAGAGTGTGTGAGTGAGTGTGAGAGAGTGTGTGAGAGTGTGAGAGTGTGAGAGTGTGAGAGTGTGAGAGTGTGAGAGAGTGTGTGAGAGTGTGAGAGTGTGATAGTGAGAGAGTGTGAGAGAGTGTGTGAGAGTGTGAGAGAGTGTGAGAGTGAGAGAGTGTGAGAGTGTGAGAGACTGTGTGAGAGTGTGTGAGTGAGAGGGTGTGTGAGTGTGTGAGTGTGAGAGAGGTGTGAGAGTGTGAGAATGTAAGAGTGTGTGAGTGTGAGAGTGAGAGAGGGTCAAAGTGTGAGAGAGTGTGTGAGAGTGTGAGAGTGTGAGTGTGAAAGAGTGTGAGAGTGTGTGAGAGTGTGAGAGAGTGTGAGTGTGAGAGTGTGAGAGAGAATGTGAGAGTGTGAGAGTGTGAGTGTGAGAGTGTCTGAGAGTGTGAGAGTGAGAGACTGTGAGAGTGTGAGAGAGTGTGTGAGAGTGTGAGAGTGTGAGAGAGTGTGAGAGTGTGAGAGTGCGAGAGTGAGAGAGTGTGAGAGAGTGTGTGAGAGTGTGAGAGTGAGAGAGTGTGAGAGTGTGTGAGAGTGTGAGAGTGAGAGATTGTGAGAGTGTGAGAGTGTGAGTGAGTGTGTGTGAGACAGTGTGAGAGTGTGAGAGTGTGATAGTGAGAGAGTGTGAGAGTGTGAGAGAGTGTGAGAGGGTGAGAGTGTGAGATTGTGAGATTGTGTGAGAGTGTGAGAGAGTGTGAGAGTGTGAGAGAGTGTGTAAGAGTGTGTCAGAGAGTGAGAGTGAGAGAGTGTATGAGTGTGAGAGTGAGAGTGTGTGTGAGAGTGTGTGAGAGTGTGAGAGTGTGAGAGAGTGAGAGAGTGTGAGAATATTTGAGTGTGAGAGAGTGTGAGAGAGTGTGTGAGAGTGTGAGTGTGAGAGAGAGTGAGAGTGTGAGAGAGTGTGTGAGAGTGTGTGAGTGAGAGAGTGTGTGAGTGTGTGAGTGTGAGAGAGTGTGTGAGAGTGTGAGAGTGAGAGAGTGTGAAAGTGTGTGTCAGAGAATGTGAGTGAGTGTGAGAGATTGTGAGAGAGTGTGCGAGAGTGTGAGAGAGTGAGAGCGAGTGAGAGTGAGTGAGAGTGAGTGTTTGAGAGTGTGAGTGTGTGTGAGTGAGAGTGAGAGTGAGAGTGAGTGTGTGTGTGTGTGAGTGTGGGAGTGTGAGAGTGTGAGAGTGTGAGAGTGTGGGAGTGAGTGTGAGAGTGTGAGAGTGTGAGAGTGTGGGAGTGAGTGTGGGAGTGTGAGAGTGTGAGAGTGTGAGAGTGTGTGAGTGAGTGTGAGAGTGTGAGAGTGTGTGTGTGTGTGAGTGTGGGAGTGTGAGAGTGTGAGAGTGTGAGAGTGTGGGAGTGAGTGTGGGAGAGTGAGAGTGTGAAGTGTGAGAGTGTGTGAGTGAGTGTGAGAGTGTGAGAGTGTGTGTGTGTGTGAGTGTGGGAGTGTGAGAGTGTGAGAGTGTGAGAGTGTGTGAGTGTGTGAGAGAGTGTGAGAGAGTGTGAGAGACTGTGAGAGAGTGAGAGTGAGTGTGTGAGAGTGTGAGTGTGTGTGAGTGAGAATGAGAGTGAGAGTGAGAGTGAGAATGAGAGTGAGAGTGAGAGTGAGAGTGAGAGTGAGAGTGTGTGTGTGTGAGTGTGTGAGTCTGTGTGTGTGATAGAGAGTGTGAGTGTGTGAGAGAGTGAGAGCATGAGTGTGTGTGTGTGTGAGAGTGAGAGTGAGAGTGTGAGTGTGTGTGAGTGTGTGTGCATGAGAGTGAGAGTGAGAGAGTGTGTGTGTGTGAGCGTGAGTGTGAGTGTGTGTGCGTGTGTGAGTGTGTGTGTGTGAGAGTGTCTGTGTGTGTGTGAGAGAGAGTGTGTGAGTGAGAATGTGAGAGTGTGTGTGTGTGTGAGAGAGAGTGAGAGAGTGAGAGTGTGTGTCTCTGAGTGTGTGTGTGTGTGTGTGTGTGAGAGTGTGTGTGTGTGTGAGTGTGTGAGATAGTGTGAGTGATTGTGAGAGTGTGAGAGTCTGTGTGTGTGTGTGAGTGTGTATGTGTGTGGGAGAGTGAGAGTGTGAGAGTGTGTGAGTGAGTGTGAGAGAGTGTGTGAGAGTGTGATAGTGTGTGAGTGAGTGTGAGAGTGTGTGAGAGTGTGAGAGTGTGAGAGTGTGAGTGTGTGAGAGTGTGAGAGTGTGTGAGTGAATATGAGAGAGTGTGTGAGAGTGTGATAGTGTGAGAGTGTGAGAGTGTGACAGTGTGAGAGAGTGTGTGAGAGTGTGAGAGTGTGAGAGTGTGAAAGTGTGAGAGTGTGACAGTGTGAGAGAGTGTGTGAGAGTGTGAGAGTGTGAGAGTGTGAGAGTGAGAATGAGAGTGAGAGTGAGAGTGAGAATGAGAGTGAGAGTGAGAGTGAGAGTGTGTGTGTGTGAGTGTGTGAGTCTGTGTGTGTGAGAGAGAGTGTGAGTGTGTGAGAGAGTGAGAGCGTGAGTGTGTGTGTGTGAGAGTGAGAGTGAGAGTGTGAGTGTGTGTGAGTGTGTGTGCATGAGAGTGAGAGTGAGAGAGTGTGTGTGTGTGAGTGTGAGCGTGAGTGTGTGTGCGTGTGTGAGTGTGTGTGTGTGTGAGTGCCTGGGTGTGTGTGTGAGAGAGAGTGTGTGAGTGAGAATGTGAGAGTGTGTGTGTGTGTGAGAGAGAGTGAGAGTGTGAGAGTGTGTGTCTCTGAGTGTGTGTGTGTGTGTGTGTGAGAGTGTGTGTGAGTGTGTGAGATAGTGTGAGTGATTGTGAGAGTGTGAGAGTCTGTGTGTGTGTGTGAGTGTGTATGTGTGTGGGAGAGTGAGAGTGTGAGAGTGTGTGAGTGAGTGTGAGAGAGTGTGTGAGAGTGTGATAGTGTGTGAGTGAGTGTGAGAGTGTGTGAGAGTGTGAGAGTGTGAGAGTGTGAGAGTGTGTGAGTGAATATGAGAGAGTGTGTGAGAGTGTGATAGTGTGAGAGTGTGAGAGTGTGACAGTGTGAGAGAGTGTGTGAGAGTGTGAGAGTGTGAGAGTGTGAAAGTGTGAGAGTGTGACAGTGTGAGAGAGTGTGTGAGAGTGTGAGAGTGTGAGAGTGTGAGAGTGTGAGAGTGTGAGAGAGTGTGTGAGAGTGTGAGAGAGTGTGAGATTGAGAGAGTGTGAGAGTGTGAGAGACTGTGTGAGAGTGTGTGAGAGTGTGTGAGTGAGAGGGTGTGTGAGTGTGTGAGTGTGAGAGAGGTGTGAGAGTGTGAGAATGTGAGAGTGTGTGAGTGTGAGAGTGAGAGAGTGTGAGAGTGTGAGAGAGTGTGTGAGAGTGTGAGAGTGAAAGAGTGTGAGAGTGTGTGAGAGTGTGAGAGAGTATGAGTGTGAGAGTGTGAGAGAGAATGTGAGAGTGTGAGAGTGTGATTGTGAGAGTCTGAGAGTGTGAGAGTGAGAGACTGTGAGAGTGTGAGGGAGTGTGTGAGAGTGTGAGAGTGTGAGAGAGTGTGAGAGTGTGAGAGTGTGAGAGTGAGAGAGTGTGAGAGAGTGTGAGTGTGTGAGAGTGTGTGAGTGTGAGAGAGTGTGTGAGAGTGTGAGAGTGAGAGAGTGTGAGAGTGTGTGAGAGTGTGAGAGTGAGAGATTGTGAGAGTGTGTGAGTGCGAGTGAGTGTGCGTGAGACAGTGTGAGAGTGTGAGAGTGTGATAGTGAGAGAGTGTGAGAGTGTGAGAGAGTGTGTGAGAGTGTGAGAGTGTGTGAGTGTGAGAGTGTGATAGTGAGAGAGTGTGAGAGTGTGAGAGAGTGTGAGAGGGTGAGAGTGTGAGATAGTGAGATTGTGTGAGAGTGTGAGAGAGTGTGATTGTGTGAGTGAGAGAGAGTCAGTGAGAGCTTGAGAGTGTGAGAGTGTGAGAGTGTGAGAGTGAGAGAGTGTGAGAGCGTGATAGAGTGTGAGAGTGTGAGAATGTGAGAGAGTGTCTGAGAGTGTGAGAGTGAGAGAGTGTGAGAGAGAATGAGAGTGTGTGAGATTGTGAGAGAGGGAGAGTGTGAGAGTGTGAGAGATTGTGTGAGAGTGTGTGAGAGTGTGAGAGTGAGAGAGTGTGAGAGTGTGAGAGAGTGAGAGAGTGTGAGAATGTTTGAGTGTGAGAGAGTGTGAGAGAGTGTGTGAGAGTGTGTGAGTGAGAGAGTGTGTGAGTGTGTGAGTGTGAGAGAGTGTGTGAGAGTGAGAGAGTTTGAAAGTGTGAGAGAGTGTGAGAATGTGTGAGAGTGTGAGAGTGAGAGAGTGTGAGAGTGTGAGAGAATGAGTGAGAGTGTGAGAGTGAGAGAGTGTGAGAGTGTGTGAGAGTGTGAGAGAGTGTGAGTGTGAGAGTGAGAGAGAGTGTGTGAGTGTGTGAGAGTGTGAGAGCGAGAGAGTGTGAGAGTGTGAGAGTGTGTGAGTGTGAGAGAGGTGTGAGAGTGTGAGAATGTGAGAGTGTGTGAGTGTGAGAGTGAGAGAGTGTGAGAGTGTGAGAGAGTGTGTGAGAGTGTGAGAGTGTGTGAGTGAGTGTGAGAGAGTGTGTGAGAGTGTGATAGTGTGTGAGTGAGTGTGAGAGTGTGTCAGAGTGTGAGAGTGTGAGAGAGTGTGTGAGAGTGTGAGAGTGTGTGAGTGAATGTGAGAGAGTGTGTGAGAGTGTGATAGTGTGAGAGTGTGAGAGTGTGAGTGTGTGAGAGAGTGTGTGAGAGTGTAAGAGTGTGAGAGTGTGAGAGTGTGAGAGAGTGTGTGAGAGTGTGAGAGAGTGTGAGAGTGAGAGAGTGTGAGAGTGTGAGAGACTGTGTGAGAGTGTGTGAGAGTGTGTGAGTGAGAGGGTGTGTGAGTGTGTGAGTGTGAGAGAGGTGTGAGAGTGTGAGAATGTGAGAGTGTGTGAGTGTGAGAGTGAGAGAGAGTGAGAGTGTGAGAGAGTGTGTGAGAGTGTGAGAGAGTGTGAGTGTGAGAGTGTGAGAGAGAATGTGAGAGTGTGAGAGTGTGAGTATGAGAGTGTCTGAGAGTGTGAGAGTGAGAGACTGTGAGAGTGTGAGAGAGTGTGTGAGAGTGTGAGAGTGTGAGAGAGTGTGAGAGTGTGAGAGTGTGAGAGTGAGTGTGAGAGAGTGTGTGAGAGTGTGAGAGTGAGAGAGTGTGAGAGTGTGTGAGAGTGTGAGAGTGAGAGATTGTGAGAGTGTGAGAGTGTGAGTGAGTGTGTGTGAGACAGTGTGAGAGTGTGAGAGTGTGATAGTGAGAGAGTGTGAGAGAGTGTGAGAGGGTGAGAGTGTGAGATTGTGAGATTGTGTGAGATTGTGAGAGTGTGATTGTGTGAGTGAGAGAGAGAGTCAGTGAGAGCTTGAGAGTGTGAGAGTGTGAGAGTGTGAGAGTGAGAGAGTGTGACAGCATGATAGAGTGTGAGAGTGTGAGAATGTGAGAGAGTGTGTGAGAGTGTGAGAGTGAGAGAGTGTGAAATTGAGTGTGAGAGAATGTGAGTGAGTGTGAGAGATTGTGAGAGAGTGTGCGAGAGTGTGAGAGAGTGTGAGTGAGATGAGTGAGAGTGAGTGTGTGAGAGTGTGAGTGTGTGTGAGTGAGAGTGAGAGTGAGAGTGAGAGTGAGTGTGTGTGTGTGTGAGTGTGGGAGAGTGTGTGTGTGAGCGTGTGTGAGTGCGTGAGAGTGTGTGAGTGAGTGTGAGAGTGTGAGAGTGTGTGTGTGTGTGAGTGTGGGAGTGTGAGAGTGTGAGAGTGTGAGAGTGTGTGAGTGTGTGAGAGAGTGTGAGAGAGTGTGAGAGAGTGAGAGTGAGTGTGTGAGACTGTGAGTGTGAGTGAGTGAGAATGAGAGTGAGAGTGAGAGTGAGAATGAGAGTGAGAGTGAGAGGGAGAGTGAGAGTGTGTGTGTGTGAGTGTGTGAGTCTGTGTGTGTGAGAGAGAGTGTGAGTGTGTGAGAGAGTGAGAGCGTGAGTGTGTGTGTGTGTGTGAGAGTGAGAGTGAGAGCGTGAGTGTGTGTGTGTGAGAGTGAGAGTGAGAGTGTGAGTGTGTGTGAGTGTGTGTGCATGAGAGTGAGAGTGAGAGAGTGTGACAGCATGATAGAGTGTGAGAGTGTGAGAATGTGAGAGAGTGTGTGAGAGTGTGAGAGTGAGAGAGTGTGAGAGAGAGTGAGAGTGTGTGAGATTGTGAGAGAGGGAGAGTGTGAGAGTGTGAGAGATTGTGTGAGAGTGTGTGAGAGTGTGAGAGTGAGAGAGTGTGAGAGTGTGAGAGAGTGTGTAAGAGTGTGTGAGAGAGTGAGAGTGAGAGAGTGTATGAGTGTGAGAGTGAGAGTGTGTGTGAGAGTGTGTGAGAGTGTGAGAGTGTGAGAGAGTGAGAGAGTGTGAGAATGTTTGAGTGTGAGAGAGTGTGAGAGAGTGTGTGAGAGTGAGTGTGAGAGAGAGTGAGAGTGTGAGAGAGTGTGTGAGAGTGTGTGAGTGAGAGAGTGTGTGAGTGTGTGAGTGTGAGAGAGTGTGTGACAGTGTGAGAGTGAGAGAGTGTGAAATTGAGTGTGAGAGAATGTGAGTGAGTGTGAGAGATTGTGAGAGAGTGTGCGAGAGTGTGAGAGAGTGTGAGTGAGATGAGTGAGAGTGAGTGTGTGAGAGTGTGAGTGTGTGTGAGTGAGAGTGAGAGTGAGAGTGAGAGTGAGTGTGTGTGTGTGTGAGTGTGGGAGAGTGTGTGTGTGAGCGTGTGTGAGTGCGTGAGAGTGTGTGAGTGAGTGTGAGAGTGTGAGAGTGTGTGTGTGTGTGAGTGTGGGAGTGTGAGAGTGTGAGAGTGTGAGAGTGTGTGAGTGTGTGAGAGAGTGTGAGAGAGTGTGAGAGAGTGAGAGTGAGTGTGTGAGACTGTGAGTGTGAGTGAGTGAGAATGAGAGTGAGAGTGAGAGTGAGAATGAGAGTGAGAGTGAGAGGGAGAGTGAGAGTGTGTGTGTGTGAGTGTGTGAGTGAGTGTGTGAGAGTGAGAGGTGAGTGTGTGTGTGTGTGAGAGTGAGAGTGAGAGCGTGAGTGTGTGTGTGTGAGAGTGAGAGTGAGAGTGTGAGTGTGTGTGAGTGTGTGTGCATGAGAGTGAGAGTGAGAGAGTGTGTGTGTGTGAGTGTGAGTGTGAGTGTGTGTGCATGTGTGAGTGTGTGTGTGTTTGAGTGTCTGTGTGTGTGTGTGCGAGAGAGTGTGTGAGTGAGAATGTGAGAGAGTGTGTGTGTGCGAGAGAGAGTGAGAGTGTGAGAGTGTCTGTCTCTGAGTGTGTGTGTGTGTGTGAGAGTGTGTGTGTGTGTGTGAGTGTGTGAGATAGTGTGAGTGATTGTGAGAGTGTGAGAGTCTGTGTGTGTGTGTGAGTGTGTATGTGTGTGGGAGTGTGAGAGTGTGAGAGTGTGTGAGTGAGTGTGAGAGAGAGTGTGAGAGTGTGATAGTGTGTGAGTGAGTGTGAGAGTGTGTGAGAGTGTGAGAGTGTGAGAGAGTGTGTGAGAGTGTGAGAGTGTGAGAGTGTGTGAGTGAATGTGAGAGAGTGTGTGAGAGTGTGATAGTGTGAGAGTGTGTGAGTGAGTGTGAGAGAGTGTGTGAGAGTTTGGGAGTGTGAGTGTGAGAATGTGTGAGTGTGAGAGAGTGTGAGAGAGTGTTTGAGAGTGTGAGAGTGAGAGAGTGTGAGAATGTGAGAGAGTGTGTGAGAGTGAGAGTGTGAGAGAGTCTGTGAGAGTGTGTGAGACTGTGAGAGTGAGAGAGTGTGAGAGTGTGAGAGAGTGTGAGAGTGTGTGAGAGTGTGAGAGTGTGAGAGAGTGTGTGAGAGTGTGAGAGTGTGAGAGAGTGTGTGAGTGTTAGAGAGTGTGTGAGAGTGTGAGAGTGTGAGAGAGTGTGTGAGTGTGAGAGTGGGAGAGTAAGAGAGTGTGAGAGATTGTGTGAGAGTGTGTGAGAGTGTGAGTGTGAGAGAGTGTGAGTGTGAGAGAGTGTGTGAGAGTGTGAGAGTGTGAGAGAGTGCGAGTGTGAGAGAGTGTGTGAGAGTGTGAGTGTGTGAGAGTGTGAGAGTGAGAATGTGTGCGAGAGTGTGAGAGTGTGAGAGAGTGTGAGAGTAAGAGAGAGTGAGAGAGTGTGAGAGTGTGTGAGTGTGAGAGAGTGTGTGAGAGTGTGAGAGTGTGAGACTGAGAGAGTTTGAGAGAGAGTGAGAGTGTGTGAGAATGTGAGAGTGAGAGAGTGTGAGAGTGTGAGAGACTGTGTGAGAGTGTGTGAGAGTGTGAGAGTGTGAGAGTGTGAGAGAGTGTGTGAGTGTGAGAGAGTGTGTGAGAGGGTGTAAGAGTGTGTGAGAGTGTGAGAGTGTGAGAGAGTGAGAGAGTGTGAGAGCGTGTGTGAGAGTGTGAGTGTGAGAGTGAGAGTGTGAAAGACTGTGTGAGAGTGTGTGAGAGTGTGTGAGTGAGAGAGTGTGTGACTGTGTGAGTGTGAGAGAGTGTGTGAGAGTGTGAGAGTGAGAGAGTGTGAAAGTGTGAGAGAGTGTGAGAGTGTGTGAGAGTGAGAGAGTGTGAGAGTGTGAGAGAGTGTGTGAGAGTGTGAGAGTGAGACAGTGTGAGAGTGTGTGAGAGTGTGAGAGTGTGAGAGTGTGAGAGTGTGAGAGTGTGTGAGAGAGTGTGAGAGTGTGAGAGAGTGTGTGAGTGTTAGAGAGTGTGTGAGAGTGTGAGAGAGTGTGTGAGTGTGAGATTGTGAGAGTGTGAGAGTAAGAGAGTGTGAGAGTCTGTGAGATTGTGAGAGATTTTGTGAGAGTGTAAGAGAGTGTTTGAGTGTTAGAGAGTTTGTGAGAGTGTGAGAGTGTGAGAGTGTGACAGAGTGTGTGAGAGTGTGAGATTGTGTGAGAGTGTGAGAGTGTGTGAGAGTGTGAGTGTGAGAGATTGTGAGAGTGACAGAGTGTGTGAGAGTGTGAGAGTGTGAGAGAGTGTGAGTGTGAGAGAGAGTGTGAGAGTGTGAGAGTGTGAGAGTGTGAGAGTGAGAGTGTGTGAGAGAGTGTGAGAGTGTGAGAGTGTGAGAGAGTGTGAGAGTGTGAGAGTGAGAGAGTGTGAGAGTGTGAGAGAGTGTGTGAGAGTGTGTGAGAGTGTGAGAGTGAGAGAGTGTGATAGTGTGAGAGATTGTGTGAGAGTGTGTGTGAGAGTGAGAGTCAGAGAGTGTATGTGTGTGAGAGTTAGAGAGTGTGTGAGAGTGTGTGAGAGTGTGAGAGTGTGAGAGTGTGTGAGAATGTGTGAGAGTGAGAGAGTGTGAGAGAGTGTGTGAGAGTGTGAGAGTGAGAGAGTGTGAGAGAGTGTGTGAGAGTGTGTGAGTGAGAGAGAGTGTGAGAGTGTGAGTGTGAGAGAGTGTGTGAGAGTGTGAGAGTTTGAGAGTGAGAAAGTGTGAGAGTGTGAGAGATTGTGAGAGTGTGTGAGAGTGTGAGAGTGAGAGTGTGAGAGAGTGTTAGATTGTGTGAGAGTGTGTGAGAGAGTGAGAGTCAGAGAGTGTATGTGTGTGAGAGTGAGAGAGTGTGGGAGAGTGTGTGAGAGTTTGGGAGTTTGAGTGTGAGAATGTGTGAGTGTCAGAGAGTGTGAGAGAGTGTTTGAGAGTGTGAGAGTGAGAGAGTGTGAGAATGTGAGAGAGTGTGTGAGAGTGTGAGAGTGAGAGTGTGAGAGAGTCTGTGAGAGTGTGTGAGACTGTGAGTGTGAGAGAGTGTGAGAGTGTGAGAGAGTGTGAGAGTGTGTGAGAGTGTGAGAGTGAGAGAGTGTGTGAGTGTGAGAGAGTGTGTGAGAGTGTGTAAGAGTGTGTGAGAGAGTGAGGGTGAGAAAGTGTATGAGTGTGAGAGTGAGAGAGTGTGTGAGAGCATGAGAGTGAGAGAGTGAGAGAGTGTGAGAGAGTTTGTGAGAGTGTGTGAGAGTGTGAGAGATTGAGAAAGTGTGAGAGTGTGTGGGTGTGAGAGAGTGTGAGTGAGAGAGTGTGAGAGAGTGAGAGAGTGTGAGAGTGTGGGAGTGAGTGTGGGAGTGTGAGAGTGTGAGAGTGTGAGAGTGTGTGAGTGAGTGTGAGAGTGTGAGAGTGTGTGTGTGTGTGAGTGTGGGAGTGTGAGAGTGTGAGAGTGTGAGAGTGTGGGAGTGAGTGTGGGAGTGTGAGAGTGTGAGAGTGTGTGTGTGTGTGAGTGTGGGAGTGTGAGAGTGTGAGAGTGTGAGAGTGTGTGAGTGTGTGAGAGAGTGTGAGAGAGTGTGAGAGACTGTGAGAGAGTGAGAGTGAGTGTGTGAGAGTGTGAGTGTGTGTGAGTGAGAATGAGAGTGAGAGTGAGAGTGAGAATGAGAGTGAGAGTGAGAGTGAGAGTGAGAGTGAGAGTGAGAGTGTGTGTGTGTGAGTGTGTGAGTCTGTGTGTGTGATAGAGAGTGTGAGTGTGTGAGAGAGTGAGAGCATGAGTGTGTGTGTGTGTGAGGGTGAGAGTGAGAGTGTGAGTGTGTGTGAGTGTGTGTGCATGAGAGTGAGAGTGAGAGAGTGTGTGTGTGTGAGCGTGAGTGTGAGTGTGTGTGCGTGTGTGAGTGTGTGTGTGTGAGAGTGTCTGTGTGTGTGTGAGAGAGAGTGTGTGAGTGAGAATGTGAGAGTGTGTGTGTGTGTGAGAGAGAGTGAGAGAGTGAGAGTGTGTGTCTCTGAGTGTGTGTGTGTGTGTGTGTGTGAGAGTGTGTGTGTGTGTGAGTGTGTGAGATAGTGTGAGTGATTGTGAGAGTGTGAGAGTCTGTGTGTGTGTGTGAGTGTGTATGTGTGTGGGAGAGTGAGAGTGTGAGAGTGTGTGAGTGAGTGTGAGAGAGTGTGTGAGAGTGTGATAGTGTGTGAGTGAGTGTGAGAGTGTGTGAGAGTGTGAGAGTGTGAGAGTGTGAGAGTGTGAGAGTGTGAGAGTGTGTGAGTGAATATGAGAGAGTGTGTGAGAGTGTGATAGTGTGAGAGTGTGACAGTGTGACAGTGTGAGAGAGTGTGTGAGAGTGTGAGAGTGTGAGAGTGTGAAAGTGTGAGAGTTTGACAGTGTGAGAGAGTGTGTGAGAGTGTGAGAGTGTGAGAGTGTGAGAGTGAGAATGAGAGTGAGAGTGAGAGTGAGAATGAGAGTGAGAGTGAGAGTGAGAGTGAGAGTGAGAGTGTGTGTGTGTGAGTGTGTGAGTCTGTGTGTGTGAGAGAGAGTGTGAGTGTGTGAGAGAGTGAGAGCGTGAGTGTGTGTGTGTGAGAGTGAGAGTGAGAGTGTGAGTGTGTGTGAGTGTGTGTGCATGAGAGTGAGAGTGAGAGAGTGTGTGTGTGTGAGTGTGAGCGTGAGTGTGTGTGCGTGTGTGAGTGTGTGTGTGTGTGAGTGCCTGGGTGTGTGTGTGAGAGAGAGTGTGTGAGTGAGAATGTGAGAGTGTGTGTGTGTGTGAGAGAGAGTGAGAGTGTGAGAGTGTGTGTCTCTGAGTGTGTGTGTGTGTGTGTGTGAGAGTGTGTGTGAGTGTGTGAGATAGTGTGAGTGATTGTGAGAGTGTGAGAGTCTGTGTGTGTGTGTGAGTGTGTATGTGTGTGGGAGAGTGAGAGTGTGAGAGTGTGTGAGTGAGTGTGAGAGAGTGTGTGAGAGTGTGATAGTGTGTGAGTGAGTGTGAGAGTGTGTGAGAGTGTGAGAGTGTGAGAGTGTGAGAGTGTGAGAGTGTGTGAGTGAATATGAGAGAGTGTGTGAGAGTGTGATAGTGTGAGAGTGTGAGAGTGTGACAGTGTGAGAGAGTGTGTGAGAGTGTGAGAGTGTGAGAGTGTGAAAGTGTGAGAGTGTGACAGTGTGAGAGAGTGTGTGAGAGTGTGAGAGTGTGAGAGTGTGAGAGTGTGAGAGTGTGAGAGAGTGTGTGAGAGTGTGAGAGAGTGTGAGATTGAGAGAGTGTGAGAGTGTGAGAGACTGTGTGAGAGTGTGTGAGAGTGTGTGAGTGAGAGGGTGTGTGAGTGTGTGAGTGTGAGAGAGGTGTGAGAGTGTGAGAATGTGAGAGTGTGTGAGTGTGAGAGTGAGAGAGTGTGAGAGTGTGAGAGAGTGTGTGAGAGTGTGAGAGTGAAAGAGTGTGAGAGTGTGTGAGAGTGTGAGAGAGTATGAGTGTGAGAGTGTGAGAGAGAATGTGAGAGTGTGAGAGTGTGATTGTGAGAGTCTGAGAGTGTGAGAGTGAGAGACTGTGAGAGTGTGAGGGAGTGTGTGAGAGTGTGAGAGTGTGAGAGAGTGTGAGAGTGTGAGAGTGTGAGAGTGAGAGAGTGTGAGAGAGTGTGAGTGTGTGAGAGTGTGTGAGTGTGAGAGAGTGTGTGAGAGTGTGAGAGTGAGAGAGTGTGAGAGTGTGTGAGAGTGTGAGAGTGAGAGATTGTGAGAGTGTGTGAGTGCGAGTGAGTGTGTGTGAGACAGTGTGAGAGTGTGAGAGTGTGATAGTGAGAGAGTGTGAGAGTGTGAGAGAGTGTGTGAGAGTGTGAGAGTGTGTGAGAGTGTGAGAGTGTGATAGTGAGAGAGTGTGAGAGTGTGAGAGAGTGTGAGAGGGTGAGAGTGTGAGATAGTGAGATTGTGTGAGAGTGTGAGAGAGTGTGATTGTGTGAGTGAGAGAGAGTCAGTGAGAGCTTGAGAGTGTGAGAGTGTGAGAGTGTGAGAGTGAGAGAGTGTGAGAGCGTGATAGAGTGTGAGAGTGTGAGAATGTGAGAGAGTGTCTGAGAGTGTGAGAGTGAGAGAGTGTGAGAGAGAATGAGAGTGTGTGAGATTGTGAGAGAGGGAGAGTGTGAGAGTGTGAGAGATTGTGTGAGAGTGTGTGAGAGTGTGAGAGTGAGAGAGTGTGAGAGTGTGAGAGAGTGAGAGAGTGTGAGAATGTTTGAGTGTGAGAGAGTGTGAGAGAGTGTGTGAGAGTGTGAGTGTGAGACAGAGTGAGAGTGTGAGAGAGTGTGTGAGAGTGTGTGAGTGAGAGAGTGTGTGAGTGTGTGAGTGTGAGAGAGTGTGTGAGAGTGAGAGAGTTTGAAAGTGTGAGAGAGTGTGAGAATGTGTGAGAGTGTGAGAGTGAGAGAGTGTGAGAGTGTGAGAGAATGAGTGAGAGTGTGAGAGTGAGAGAGTGTGAGAGTGTGTGAGAGTGTGAGAGTGTGTGAGAGTGTGAGAGAGTGTGAGTGTGAGAGTGAGAGAGAGTGTGTGAGTGTGTGAGAGTGTGAGAGCGAGAGAGTGTGAGAGTGTGAGAGTGTGTGAGTGTGAGAGAGGTGTGAGAGTGTGAGAATGTGAGTGTGTGAGTGTGAGAGTGAGAGAGTGTGAGAGTGTGAGAGAGTGTGTGAGAGTGTGAGATTGTGTGAGTGAGTGTGAGAGAGTGTGTGAGAGTGTGATAGTGTGTGAGTGAGTGTGAGAGTGTGTCAGAGTGTGAGAGTGTGAGAGAGTGTGTGAGAGTGTGAGAGTGTGTGAGTGAATGTGAGAGAGTGTGTGAGAGTGTGATAGTGTGAGAGTGTGAGAGTGTGAGTGTGTGAGAGAGTGTGTGAGAGTGTAAGAGTGTGAGAGTGTGAGAGTGTGAGAGAGTGTGTGAGAGTGTGAGAGAGTGTGAGAGTGAGAGAGTGTGAGAGTGTGAGAGACTGTGTGAGAGTGTGTGAGAGTGTGTGAGTGAGAGGGTGTGTGAGTGTGTGAGTGTGAGAGAGGTGTGAGAGTGTGAGAATGTGAGAGTGTGTGAGTGTGAGAGTGAGAGAGAGTGAGAGTGTGAGAGAGTGTGTGAGAGTGTGAGAGAGTGTGAGTGTGAGAGTGTGAGAGTGTGAGTATGAGAGTGTCTGAGAGTGTGAGAGTGAGAGACTGTGAGAGTGTGAGAGAGTGTGTGAGAGTGTGAGAGTGTGAGAGAGTGTGAGAGTGTGAGAGTGTGAGAGTGAGTGTGAGAGAGTGTGTGAGAGTGTGAGAGTGAGAGAGTGTGAGAGTGTGTGAGAGTGTGAGAGTGAGAGATTGTGAGAGTGTGAGAGTGTGAGTGAGTGTGTGTGAGACAGTGTGAGAGTGTGAGAGTGTGATAGTGAGAGAGTGTGAGAGAGTGTGAGAGGGTGAGAGTGTGAGATTGTGAGATTGTGTGAGATTGTGAGAGTGTGATTGTGTGAGTGAGAGAGAGAGTCAGTGAGAGCTTGAGAGTGTGAGAGTGTGAGAGTGTGAGAGTGAGAGAGTGTGACAGCATGATAGAGTGTGAGAGTGTGAGAATGTGAGAGAGTGTGTGAGAGTGTGAGAGTGAGAGAGTGTGAGAGAGAGTGAGAGTGTGTGAGATTGTGAGAGTGAGAGTGTGTGAGAGTGTGAGAGATTGTGTGAGAGTGTGTGAGAGTGTGAGAGTGAGAGAGTGTGAGAGTGTGAGAGAGTGTGTGAGAGGGTGTAAGAGGGTGTGAGAGAGTGGGAGTGAGAGAGTGTATGAGTGTGAGAGTGAGAGTGTGTGTGAGAGTGTGTGAGAGTGTGAGAGTGTGAGAGAGTGAGAGAGTGTGAGAATGTGTGTGTGTGAGAGAGTGTGAGAGAGTGTGTGAGAGTGAGTGTGAGAGAGAGTGAGAGTGTGAGAGAGTGTGTGAGAGTGTGTGAGTGAGAGAGTGTGTGAGTGTGTGAGTGTGAGAGAGTGTGTGACAGTGTGAGAGTGAGAGAGTGTGAAATTGAGTGTGAGAGAATGTGAGTGAGTGTGAGAGATTGTGAGAGAGTGTGCGAGAGTGTGAGAGAGTGTGAGTGAGATGAGTGAGAGTGAGTGTGTGAGAGTGTGAGTGTGTGTGAGTGAGAGTGAGAGTGAGAGTGAGAGTGAGTGTGTGTGTGTGTGAGTGTGGGAGAGTGTGTGTGTGAACGTGTGTGAGTGCGTGAGAGTGTGTGAGTGAGTGTGAGAGTGTGAGAGTGTGTGTGTGTGTGAGTGTGGGAGTGTGAGAGTGTGAGAGTGTGAGAGTGTGTGAGTGTGTGAGAGAGTGTGAGAGAGTGTGAGAGAGTGTGAGAGAGTGAGAGTGAGTGTGTGAGACTGTGAGTGTGAGTGAGTGAGAATGAGAGTGAGAGTGAGAGTGAGAATGAGAGTGAGAGTGAGAGGGAGAGTGAGAGTGTGTGTGTGTGAGTGTGTGAGAGCGTGAGTGTGTGTGTGTGTGTGAGAGTGAGAGTGAGAGCGTGAGTGTGTGTGTGTGAGAGTGAGTGAGAGTGTGAGTGTGTGTGAGTGTGTGTGCATGAGAGTGAGAGTGAGAGAGTGTGTGTGTGTGAGTGTGAGTGTGTGTGTGTGTGCATGTGTGAGTGTGTGTGTGTTTGAGTGTCTGTGTGTGTGTGTGCGAGAGAGTGTGTGAGTGAGAATGTGAGAGAGTGTGTGTGTGCGAGAGAGAGTGAGAGTGTGAGAGTGTCTGTCTCTGAGTGTGTGTGTGTGTGTGAGAGTGTGTGTGTGTGTGTGAGTGTGTGAGATAGTGTGAGTGATTGTGAGAGTGTGAGAGTCTGTGTGTGTGTGTGAGTGTGTATGTGTGTGGGAGTGTGAGAGTGTGAGAGTGTGTGAGTGAGTGTGAGAGAGAGTGTGAGAGTGTGATAGTGTGTGAGTGAGTGTGAGAGTGTGTGAGAGTGTGAGAGTGTGAGAGAGTGTGTGAGAGTGTGAGAGTGTGAGAGTGTGTGAGTGAATGTGAGAGAGTGTGTGAGAGTGTGATAGTGTGAGAGTGTGTGAGTGAGTGTGAGAGAGTGTGTGAGAGTTTGGGAGTGTGAGTGTGAGAATGTGTGAGTGTGAGAGAGTGTGAGAGAGTGTTTGAGAGTGTGAGAGTGAGAGAGTGTGAGAATGTGAGAGAGTGTGTGAGAGTGAGAGTGTGAGAGAGTCTGTGAGAGTGTGTGAGACTGTGAGAGTGAGAGAGTGTGAGAGTGTGAGAGAGTGTGAGAGTGTGTGAGAGTGTGAGAGTGTGAGAGAGTGTGTGAGAGTGTGAGAGTGTGAGAGAGTGTGTGAGTGTTAGAGAGTGTGTGAGAGTGTGAGAGTGTGAGAGAGTGTGTGAGTGTGAGAGTGGGAGAGTAAGAGAGTGTGAGAGATTGTGTGAGAGTGTGTGAGAGTGTGAGTGTGAGAGAGTGTGAGTGTGAGAGAGTGTGTGAGAGTGTGAGAGTGTGAGAGAGTGCGAGTGTGAGAGAGTGTGTGAGAGTGTGAGTGTGTGAGAGTGTGAGAGTGAGAATGTGTGCGAGAGTGTGAGAGTGTGAGAGAGTGTGAGAGTAAGAGAGAGTGAGAGAGTGTGAGAGTGTGTGAGTGTGAGAGAGTGTGTGAGAGTGTGAGAGTGTGAGACTGAGAGAGTTTGAGAGAGAGTGAGAGTGTGTGAGAATGTGAGAGTGAGAGGGTGTGAGAGTGTGAGAGAGTGTGTGAGAGTGTGTGAGAGTGTGAGAGTGTGAGAGTGTGAGAGAGTGTGTGAGTGTGAGAGAGTGTGTGAGAGGGTGTAAGAGTGTGTGAGAGTGTGAGAGTGTGAGAGAGTGAGAGAGTGTGAGAGCGTGTGTGAGAGTGTGAGTGTGAGAGTGAGAGTGTGAAAGACTGTGTGAGAGTGTGTGAGAGTGTGTGAGTGAGAGAGTGTGTGACTGTGTGAGTGTGAGAGAGTGTGTGAGAGTGTGAGAGTGAGAGAGTGTGAAAGTGTGAGAGAGTGTGAGAGTGTGTGAGAGTGAGAGAGTGTGAGAGTGTGAGAGAGTGTGTGAGAGTGTGAGAGTGAGACAGTGTGAGAGTGTGTGAGAGTGTGAGAGTGTGAGAGTCAGAGAGTGTGAGAGTGTGAGAGAGAGTGTGAGAGTGTGAGAGAGTGTGTGAGTGTTAGAGAGTGTGTGAGAGTGTGAGAGAGTGTGTGAGTGTGAGATTGTGAGAGTGTGAGAGTAAGAGAGTGTGAGAGTCTGTGAGATTGTGAGAGATTTTGTGAGAGTGTAAGAGAGTGTTTGAGTGTTAGAGAGTTTGTGAGAGTGTGAGAGTGTGAGAGTGTGACAGAGTGTGTGAGAGTGTGAGATTGTGTGAGAGTGTGAGAGTGTGTGAGAGTGTGAGTGTGAGAGATTGTGAGAGTGACAGAGTGTGTGAGAGTGTGAGAGTGTGAGAGAGTGTGAGTGTGAGAGAGAGTGTGAGAGTGTGAGATTGTGAGAGTGTGAGAGTGAGAGTGTGTGAGAGAGTGTGAGAGTGTGAGAGTGTGAGAGAGTGTGAGAGTGTGAGAGTGAGAGAGTGTGAGAGTGTGAGAGAGTGTGTGAGAGTGTGTGAGAGTGTGAGAGTGAGAGAGTGTGATAGTGTGAGAGATTGTGTGAGAGTGTGTGTGAGAGTGAGAGTCAGAGAGTGTATGTGTGTGAGAGTTAGAGAGTGTGTGAGAGTGTGTGAGAGTGTGAGAGTGTGAGAGTGTGTGAGAATGTGTGAGAGTGAGAGAGTGTGAGAGAGTGTGTGAGAGTGTGAGAGTGAGAGAGTGTGAGAGAGTGTGTGAGAGTGTGTGAGTGAGAGAGAGTGTGAGAGTGTGAGTGTGAGAGAGTGTGTGAAAGTGTGAGAGTTTGAGAGTGAGAAAGTGTGAGAGTGTGAGAGATTGTGAGAGTGTGTGAGAGTGTGAGAGTGAGAGTGTGAGAGAGTGTTAGATTGTGTGAGAGTGTGTGAGAGAGTGAGAGTCAGAGAGTGTATGTGTGTGAGAGTGAGAGAGTGTGGGAGAGTGTGTGAGAGTTTGGGAGTTTGAGTGTGAGAATGTGTGAGTGTCAGAGAGTGTGAGAGAGTGTTTGAGAGTGTGAGAGTGAGAGAGTGTGAGAATGTGAGAGAGTGTGTGAGAGTGTGAGAGTGAGAGTGTGAGAGAGTCTGTGAGAGTGTGTGAGACTGTGAGTGTGAGAGAGTGTGAGAGTGTGAGAGAGTGTGAGAGTGTGTGAGAGTGTGAGAGTGAGAGAGTGTGTGAGTGTGAGAGAGTGTGTGAGAGTGTGTAAGAGTGTGTGAGAGAGTGAGGGTGAGAAAGTGTATGAGTGTGAGAGTGAGAGAGTGTGTGAGAGCATGAGAGTGAGAGAGTGAGAGAGTGTGAGAGAGTTTGTGAGAGTGTGTGAGAGTGTGAGAGATTGAGAAAGTGTGAGAGTGTGTGGGTGTGAGAGAGTGTGAGTGTGAGAGAGTGTGAGAGAGTGTTTGAGAGTGTGAGAGTGAGAGAGTGTGAGAGTGTGAGAGAGTGTGAGAGTGTGAGAGAGTGTGTGAGAGTGTGAGAGTGAGAGAGTGTGTGAGAGTGTTAGAGTGTGAGAGTGTGAGTGTGTGTGAGTGTGAGAGTGTGTGAGTGTGAGAGTGAGAGAGTCTGAGAGTGTGTGAGTGTGAGAGTAAGAGAGTGTGAGAGAATGTTTGAGAGTGTGAGAGTGAGAGAGTGTGAGAGTGTGAGAGAGTGTGAGAGTGTGAAAGAGTGTGTGAGAGAGTGAGAGTGAGAGAGTGTATGAGTGTGAGAGTGAGAGAGTGTGTGAGAGCATGAGTGAGAGAGTGTGAGAGAGTGTTAGAGTGTGAGAGTGTGAGAGAGTGTTTGAGAGTGTGAGAGTGAGAGAGTGTGAGAGTGTGAGAGAGTGTGTGAGAGTGTGAAAGAGTGTGTGAGAGTGTGAGAGTGAGAGTGTCTGAGAGAGTGTGAGTGTGAGAGAGTGTGAGAAATTGTTTGAGAGTGTGAGAGTGAGAGTGTGTGACAGTGTGAGAGAGTGTGAGAGTGTGAGAGAGTGTGTGAGAGTGAGAGTGTGTGAGAGTGTGAGAGAGTGTGAGAGTGTGAGAGAGTGTGTGAGAGTGTGAGAGTGAGAGAGTGTGTGAGAGTGTTAGAGTGTGAGAGTGTGAGAGTGTGTGAGTGTGAGAGTGAGAGAGTCTGAGAGTATGAGAGTGTGAGAGTGTGTGAGTGTGAGAGTGAGAGAGTCAGAGAGTGCATGAGTGTGAGAGTGAGAGAGTGTGAGACTGTGAGTGAGTGTGTTAGAGTGTGAGAATGTGAGAGTGTGTGAGAGTGTGAGAGTGAGAGAGTGTGTGATAGTCTGAGAGTGTGAGAGAAGGAGAGTGTCAGAGTGTGAGAGTGAGAGTCTGTGAGAGAGTGTGAGAGTGAGAAAGTGTGACAGATTGTGTGAGAGTGAGAGAGTGAGACTGAGTGAGAGAGTGTGAGAGTGTATGTGAGCCTGTGAGAGTGAGAGAGTGTGAGAGTGTGAGAGAGAGAGAGTGAGAGAGTGTGACAGAATGTGAGAATGTGAGAGTGTGTGAGAGAGTGTGAGAATGTGAGAGTGTGAGAGTGTGAGAATGTGAGAGAGTGTGAGAGTGTGAGAGAGTGTGAGAGTGAGAGAGTGTGAGAGTGTGAGAGAGTGTGTGAGAGTGTGAGAGAGTGTGTGAGAGTGTGAGAGTGAGAGAGTGTGTGAGAGTGTTAGAGTGTGAGAGTGTGAGAGTGTGTGAGTGTGAGAGTGAGAGAGTCCGAGAGTGTGAGAGTGTGAGAGTGTGTGAGTGTGAGAGTGAGAGAGTCTGAGAGTGTGTGAGTGTGAGAGTGAGAGAGTGTGAGAGTGTGAGTGAGTGTGTTAGAGTGTGAGAATGTGAGAGTGTGTGAGAGTGTGAGAGTGAGAGAGTGTGTGAGAGTCTGAGAGTGTGAGAGAAGGAGAGTGTGAGAGTGTGAGAGTGAGAGTCTGTGAGAGAGTGTGAGAGTGAGAAAGTGTGAGAGATTGTGTGAGAGTGAGAGAGTGAGAGTGAGTGAGAGAGTGTGAGAGTGTGTGTGAGTGTGTGAGAGTGAGAGAGTGTGAGAGTGTGAGAGAGAGAGAGTGAGAGAGTGTGAGAGAGTGTGAGAATGTGAGAGTGTGTGAGAGAGTGTGAGAGTGAGAGTGTGAGTGTGAGAGTGTGAGAGAGTGTGAGAGTGTGAGAGAGTGTGAGAGAGTGTGAGAGAGTGCGAGAGTGTGAGAGTGTGAGAGAGTGTGAGAGAGTGCGAGAGTGTGAGAGGGTGAGAGTGTGCGAGTGAGTGTGAGAGAGTGCGTGAGAGTGTGTGAGTTTGAGAGTGAGAGAGAGTGTGTGAGAGGGTGTGAGAGTGTGAGAGTGTCTGAGAGTATGAGGGTGAGAGAGTGTGAGAGAGTGTGAGAGAGTGTGTGAGAGTGTGAGAGTGTGAGAGAGTGTGAGAGTGTGTGAGAGTATGTGAAAGTGTGAGAGTGTGAGAGTGCGAGAGTGTGAGAGAGTGTGAGTGTGAGAGAGTGTGTGAGAGTGAGAGAGTGTGAGAGAGTGTGAGAGTGAGACAGTGTGAGAGAGTTTGATTGTGTGAGAGACTCTGAGAGAGTGTGAGACTGTGTGAGAGATTGTGAGAGTGTGAGAGTGAGAGAGTGTGTGAGAGTGTTAGAGTGTGAGAGTGTGTGAGAGTGTGAGAGTGTGAGTGTGAGAATGTGTGAGTGTGAGAGAGTGTGAGAGAGTGTTTGAGAGTGTGAGAGTGAGAGAGTGTGAGAGTGTGAGAGAGTGTGTGAGAGTGTGAGAGTGAGAGTGTGAGAGAGTCTGTGAGAGTGTGTGAGACTGTGAGAGTGAGAGAGTGTGAGTGTGTGTGTGAGAGAGATTGTGAGAGTGAGAGAGGGTGAGAGAGTGTGTGAGTGTGTGAGAGTGTGAGAGTGAGAGAGTGTGAGAGAGTGTGTGAGAGTGTGTGAGAGAGAGAGTGTGTGAGAGTGTGAGTGTGAGGGAGTGTGTGAGAGTGTGAGAAGTTGAGAGTGAGAGAGTGTGAGAGTGTGTGAGAGTGTGAGATTGAGAGTGTGAGTGAGTGTTAGATTGTGTGAGAGTGTGTGAGAGAGTGATAGTCAGAGAGTGTATGTGTGTGAGAGTGAGAGAGTGTGTGAGAGTGTGTGAGAGTGTGAGAGTGTGAGTGTGAGAATGTGTGAGTGTGAGAGAGTGTGTGAGAGTGTGAGAGAGTGTTTGAGAGTGTGAGAGTGAGAGAGTGTGAGAGTGTGAGAGAGTGTGAGAGTGTGAGAGTGAGAGAGTGAGAGAGTGTGAGAGAGTTTGTGAGAGTGTGTGAGAGTGTGAGAGATTGAGAAAGTGTGAGAGTGTGAGAGTGTGAGAGAGTGTGAGAGTGTGAGAGTGAGAGAGTGTGATAGTGTGAGAGATTGTGTGAGAGTGTGTGTGAGAGTGAGAGTCAGAGAGTGTATGTGTGTGAGAGTGAGAGAGTATGTGAGAGTGTGTGAGAGTGTGAGAGTGTGAGAGTGTGTGAGAATGTGTGAGAGTGAGAGAGTGTGAGAGTGTGTGAGAGTGTGAGAGTGAGAGAGTGTGAGATAGTGTGTGAGAGTGTGTGAGTGAGAGAGTGTGTGAGAGTGTGATTGTGAGAGAGTGTGTGAGAGTGTGAGAATTTGAGAGTGAGAGAGTGTGGAAGTGTGAGAGATTGTGAGAGTGTGTGAGAGTGTGAGAGTGAGAGTGTGAGAGAGTGTTAGATTGTGTGAGAGTGTGTGAGAGAGTGATAGTCAGAGAGTGTATGTGTGTGAGAGTGAGAGAGTGTGTGAGAGTGTGTGAGAGTGTGAGAGTGTGAGTGTGAGAATGTGTGAGTGTGAGAGAGTGTGAGAGAGTGTTTGAGAGTGTGAGAGTGAGAGAGTGTGAGAGTGTGAGAGAGTGTGTGAGAGTTTGAGAGTGAGAGTGTGAGAGAGTCTGTGAGAGTGTGTGAGACTGTGAGAGTGAGAGAGTGTGAGAGTGTGAGAGAGTGTGAGAGTGTGTGACAGTGTGAGAGTGAGAGAGTGTGTGAGTGTGAGAGAGTGTGTGAGAGTGTGAGAGAGTGTTTGAGAGTGTGAGAGTGAGAGAGTGTGAGAGTGTGAGAGACCGTGAGAGTGTGAGAGTGAGAGAGTGAGAGAGTGTGAGAGAGTTTGTGAGAGTGTGTGAGAGTGTGAGAGATTGAGAAAGTGTGAGAGTGTGTGGGTGTGAGAGAGTGTGAGAGAGTGAGTGAGAGTGAGAGTGTGTGAGAGTGTGAGAGTGTGTGAGAGTGTTTGATTGTGAGAGAGTGTGTGAGAGCGTGAGAGTGAGAGAGTGAGAGAGTGTGAGAGAGTTTGTGAGAGTGTGTGAGAGTGTGAGAGTGAGAGAGTGTGAGAGTGTGAGAGAGTGTGTGAGAGTTTGAGAGTGAGAGTGTGAGAGAGTCTGTGAGAGTGTGTGAGACTGTGAGAGTGAGAGAGTGTGAGAGTGTGAGAGAGTGTGAGAGTGTGTGAGAGTGTGAGAGTGAGAGAGTGTGTGAGTGTGAGAGAGTGTGTGAGAGTGTGAGAGAGTTTTTGAGAGTGTGAGAGTGAGAGAGTGTGAGAGTGTGAGAGAGTGTGAGAGTGTGAGAGTGAGAGAGTGAGAGATTTTGAGAGAGTTTGTGAGAGTGTGTGAGAGTGTGAGAGATTGAGAAAGTGTGAGAGTGTGTGGGTGTGAGAGAGTGTGAGAGAGTGAGTGAGAGTGAGAGTGTGTGAGAGTGTGAGAGTGTGTGAGAGTGTTTGATTGTGAGAGAGTGTGTGAGAGCGTGAGAGTGAGAGAGTGAGAGAGTGTGAGAGAGTTTGTGAGAGTGTGTGAGAGTGTGAGAGTGAGAGTGTGTGAGAGAGTGTGAGTGTGAGAGAGTGTGAGAGAGTGTTTGAGAGTGTGAGAGTGAGAGAGTGTGAGCGTGTGAGAGAGTGTGAGAGTGTGAGAGAGTGTGAGAGTGTGAGAGTGTGTGAGTGTGAGAGTGTGTGAGTGAGAGAGTGAGAGAGTGTGAGAGTGTGAGAGAGTGTGAGAGTGTGAAAGAGTGTGTGAGAGAGTGAGAGTGAGAGAGTGTATGAGTGTGAGAGTGAGAGAGTGTGTGAGAGCGTGAGTGAGAGAGTGTGAGAGAGTGTTAGAGTGTGAGAGTGTGAGAGTGTGTGAGAGAGTGAGAGTGAGAGAGTGTATGAGTGTGAGAGTGCAAAAGTGTTTGAGAGTGTGTGAGAGTGTGTGAGAGAGTTTGAGAGTGTGAGAGTGAGAGAGTGTGAGAGTGTGAGAGTGAGAGAGTGTGAGAGAGTGTGAGAGTGTGTGAGAGAGTGTGAGAGTGTGTGAGAGTGTGAGAGTGAGAGATTGTGAGAGAGTGTGAGATTGTGTGAGTGCGAGAGTGTGAGATTGTGAGAGTGAGAGATTGTGAGAGTGTATTAGAGTGTGTGAGAGTGTGAGAGAGTGTGAGAGTGAGAGAGTGTGAGAGAGTGTGAGAGTGTGTGAGAGAGTGTGAGAGTGAGAGAGTGTGAGAGAGTGTGTGAGAGTGTGAGAGTGTGAGAGAGTGTGTGAGTGTGAGAGAGTGTGAGAGTGTGAGAGTGAGAGAGTGTGAGAGAGTGTGAGAGTGTGTGAGAGTGTGTGAGAGTGTGAGAGAGTGAGAGAGTGTGAGAATGTGTGAGTGTGAGAGAGTGTGAGAGTGCGTGAGAGTGTGAGAGTGAGAGACTGTGAGAGTGTGAGAGAGTGTGAGAATGTGAGAGTGTGACAGTGTGTGAGTGAGAGAGTGTGAGAGTGTGAGAGAGTGTGAGATGTGTGAGTGTGAGAGAGTTTGAGAGTGTGAGAGTGAGAGAGTGTGAGAGTGTGAGAGAGTGTGAGAGTGTGTGAGAGTGTGAGAGTGTGAGAGTGTGAGAGAATGTGCGAGAGTGAGAGTGTGAGAGTGTGTGAGTGTGAGAGAGTGTGTGAGAGCGTGAGAGTGAGAGAGTGAGAGAGTGTGAGAGAGTTTGTGAGAGTGTGTGAGAGTGTGAGAGTGAGAGTGTGTGAGAGAGTGTGAGTGTGAGAGATTGTGAGAGAGTGTGAGAGTGTGAGAGTGTGTGAGAGTGTGAGAGTGTGAGAGTGTCCAAGTGTGAGAGAGTGTGAGAGTGAGAGAGGGTGAGAGAGTGTGAGAATGTGTGAGTGTGAGAGAGTGTGAGAGTGTGTGATTGTGCGAGAGTGTGAGAGGGTGAGAGTGTGAGAGTGAGAGAGTGTGAGAGTGTGAGTGTGAGAGAGTCTGAGAGTGTGAGAGTGTGTGATTGTGCGAGAGTGTGAGAGTGTGAGAGTGAGAGAGTGTGAGAGTGTGTGTGTGAGAGATTGTGAGAGTGAGAGTCTGAGAGTGTGAGAGTATGTGATTGTGCGAGAGTTTGAGAGTGAGAGAGTGTGAGAGTGAGAGAGTGTGAGTGTGTGTGAGAGAGAGATTGTGAGAGTGAGAGAGGGTGAGAGAGTGTGTGAGTGTGTGAGTGTGAGAGAGTGTGAGAGTGTGAGATTGTGAGTGTGATAGAGTGTGTGAGAGTGTGAGAGTGTGAGACTGTGAGAGTGTGTGAGAGTGTGAGAATGTGTGAGTGTGAGAGAGTGTGAGAGTGAGAGAGGGTGAGAGACTGTGAGAGTGTGTGAGATTGTGTGAGAGTGTGAAAGAGTGTGTGAGAGAGTGAGAGTGAGAGAGTGCGTGAGTGTGAGAGTGAGAGAGTCCGAGAGTGTGAGAGTGTGAGAGTGTGTGAGTGTGAGAGTGAGAGAGTCTGAGAGTGTGTGAGTTTGAGAGTGAGAGAGTGTGAGAGTGTGAGTGAGTGTGTTAGAGTGTGAGAATGTGAGAGTGTGTGAGAGTGTGAGAGTGAGAGAGTGTGTGAGAGTCTGAGAGTGTGAGAGAAGGAGAGAGTGAGAGTGTGAGAGTGAGAGTCTGTGAGAGAGTGTGAGAGTGAGAAAGTGTGAGAGATTGTGTGAGAGTGAGAGAGTGAGAGTGAGTGAGAGAGTGTGAGAGTGTGTGTGAGTGTGTGAGAGAGAGAGAGTGTGAGAGTGTGAGAGAGAGAGAGTGAGAGAGTGTGAGAGAGTGTGAGAATGTGAGAGTGTGTGAGAGAGTGTGAGAGTGAGAGTGTGAGTGTGAGAGTGTGAGAGAGTGTGAGAGTGTGAGAGAGTGTGAGAGAGTGTGAGAGAGTGCGAGAGTGTGAGAGTGTGAGAGAGTGTGAGAGAGTGCGAGAGTGTGAGAGCGTGAGAGTGTGTGAGTGAGTGTGAGGGAGTGCATGAGAGTGTGTGAGTTTGAGAGTGAGAGAGAGTGTGTGAGAGGGTGTGAGAGTGTGAGATTGTCTGAGAGTATGAGGGTGAGAGAGTGTGAGAGTGTGAGAGAGAGTGTGAGAGTGTGAGAGTGTGAGAGAGTGTGAGAGTGTGTGAGAGTGTGTGAGAGTGTGAGAGTGTGAGAGTGCGAGTGTGTGAGAGAGTGTGAGTGTGAGAGAGTGTGAGAGAGTGAGAGAGTGTGAGAGAGTGTGAGAGAGTGTGAGAGTGAGAGAGTGTGAGAGAGTTTGATTGTGTGAGAGACTCTGAGAGAGTGTGAGAGTGTGTGAGAGATTGTGAGAGTGAGAGAGTGAGAGAGTGTGAGAGAGTGTGAGAGAGTGTGAGAGAGTGTGAGAGAGTGTGAGAGTGAGAGAGTGAGAGAGTGTGAGAGAGTGTGTGAGAGTGTGAGAGAATGTGAGAGAGTGTGAGAGAGTGAGAGAGTGTGAGTTTGTGACAGTGAGAGAGTGTGTGAGAGTGAGAGAGTGTGAGAGAGTGAGATAGTGTGTGAGAGTGTGAGAGAGTGTGAGATTGTGAGAGAATGTGAGAGAGTGTGAGAGAGTGTGAGAGTGAGAGAATGTGAGAGAGTGTGAGAGAGTGTGAGAGAGTGTGTGACAGTGTGAGAGTTTGAGAGTGAGAGAGTGTGAGAGTGTGAGAGTGTGAGAGTGTGAGAGTGTGTGAGTGTGTGAGAGTGAGAGAGTGTGAGAGTGTGAGAGAGTGTGTGAGTGTGAGAGAGTGTGAGAGAGTTTGTGAGAGTGTGTGAGAGTGTGAGAGTGAGAGAGTGTGAGAGTGTGAGAGAGTGTGAGAGTGTGAGAGAGTGTGTGAGAGTGTGAGAGTGAGAGAGTGTGTGAGAGTGTGAGAGTGTGAGAGTGTGAGAGTGTGTGAGTATGAGAGTGTGTGAGTGTGAGAGTGAGAGAGTCTGAGAGTGTGTGAGTGTGAGAGTAAGAGAGTGTGAGAGAATGTTTGAGAGTGTGAGAGTGAGAGAGTGTGAGAGTGTGAGAGAGTGTGAGAGTGTGAAAGAGTGTGTGAGAGAGTGAGAGTGAGAGAGTGTATGAGTGTGAGAGTGAGTGTGTGAGAGCGTGAGTGACAGAGTGTGAGAGAGTGTTAGAGTGTGAGAGTGTGAGAGTGTGTGAGAGAGTGTGAGTGTGAGAGAGTGTGAGAGAGTGTTTGAGAGTGTGAGAGTGAGAGAGTGTGAGAGTGTGAGAGAGAGTGTGAGAGTGTGAAAGAGTGTGTGAGAGAGTGAGAGAGTGTATGAGTGTGAGAGTGAGAAAGTGTGTGAGAGCGTGAGAGTGAGAGAGTGTGAGAGAGTTTGTGAGAGTGTGTGAGAGTGTGAGACTGAGAGTGTGTGAGAGAGTATGAGTGTGAGAGTCTGTGAGAAATTGTTTGAGAGTGTGAGAGTGAGAGAGTGAAAGAGTGTGAGAGAGTGTGAGAGTGTGAGAGAGTGTGTGAGAGTGAGAGTGTGTGAGAGTGTGAGAGAGTGTGAGAGTGTGAGAGAGTGTGTGAGAGTGTGAGAGTGAGAGAGTGTGTGAGAGTGTTAGAGTGTGAGAGTGTGAGAGTGTGTGAGTGTGAGAGTGAGAGAGTCCGAGAGTGTGAGAGTGTGAGAGTGTGTGAGTGTGAGAGTGAGAGAGTCTGAGAGTGTGTGAGTGTGAGAGTGAGAGAGTGTGATAGTGTGAGTGAGTGTGTTAGAGTGTGAGAATGTGAGAGTGTGTGAGAGTGTGAGAGTGAGAGAGTGTGTGAGAGTCTGAGAGTGTGAGAGAAGGAGAGTGTGAGAGTGTGAGAGTGAGAGTCTGTGAGAGAGTGTGAGAGTGAGAAAGTGTGAGAGATTGTGTGAGAGTGAGAGAGTGAGAGTGAGTGAGAGAGTGTGAGAGTGTGTGTGAGTGTGTGAGAGTGAGAGAGTGTGAGAGTGTGAGAGAGAGAGAGTGAGAGAGTGTGAGAGAGTGTGAGAATGTGAGAGTGTGTGAGAGAGTGTGAGAGTGAGAGTGTGAGTGTGAGAGTGTGAGAGAGTGTGAGAGTGTGAGAGAGTGTGAGAGAGTGTGAGAGAGTGCGAGAGTGTGAGAGTGTGAGAGAGTGTGAGAGAGTGCGAGAGTGTGAGAGGGTGAGAGTGTGCGAGTGAGTGTGAGAGAGTGCGTGAGAGTGTGTGAGTTTGAGAGTGAGAGAGAGTGTGTGAGAGGGTGTGAGAGTGTGAGAGTGTCTGAGAGTATGAGGGTGAGAGAGTGTGAGAGAGTGTGAGAGAGTGTGTGAGAGTGTGAGAGTGTGAGAGAGTGTGAGAGTGTGTGAGAGTATGTGAAAGTGTGAGAGTGTGAGAGTGCGAGAGTGTGAGAGAGTGTGAGTGTGAGAGAGTGTGTGAGAGTGAGAGAGTGTGAGAGAGTGTGAGAGAGTGTGAGAGTGAGACAGTGTGAGAGAGTTTGATTGTGTGAGAGACTCTGAGAGAGTGTGAGACTGTGTGAGAGATTGTGAGAGTGTGAGAGTGAGAGAGTGTGTGAGAGTGTTAGAGTGTGAGAGTGTGTGAGAGTGTGAGAGTGTGAGTGTGAGAATGTGTGAGTGTGAGAGAGTGTGAGAGAGTGTTTGAGAGTGTGAGAGTGAGAGAGTGTGAGAGTGTGAGAGAGTGTGTGAGAGTGTGAGAGTGAGAGTGTGAGAGAGTCTGTGAGAGTGTGTGAGACTGTGAGAGTGAGAGAGTGTGAGTGTGTGTGTGAGAGAGATTGTGAGAGTGAGAGAGGGTGAGAGAGTGTGTGAGTGTGTGAGAGTGTGAGAGTGAGAGAGTGTGAGAGAGTGTGTGAGAGTGTGTGAGAGAGAGAGTGTGTGAGAGTGTGAGTGTGAGGGAGTGTGTGAGAGTGTGAGAATTTGAGAGTGAGAGAGTGTGAGAGTGTGTGAGAGTGTGAGATTGAGAGTGTGAGTGAGTGTTAGATTGTGTGAGAGTGTGTGAGAGAGTGATAGTCAGAGAGTGTATGTGTGTGAGAGTGAGAGAGTGTGTGAGAGTGTGTGAGAGTGTGAGAGTGTGAGTGTGAGAATGTGTGAGTGTGAGAGAGTGTGTGAGAGTGTGAGAGAGTGTTTGAGAGTGTGAGAGTGAGAGAGTGTGAGAGTGTGAGAGAGTGTGAGAGTGTGAGAGTGAGAGAGTGAGAGAGTGTGAGAGAGTTTGTGAGAGTGTGTGAGAGTGTGAGAGATTGAGAAAGTGTGAGAGTGTGAGAGTGTGAGAGAGTGTGAGAGTGTGAGAGTGAGAGAGTGTGATAGTGTGAGAGATTGTGTGAGAGTGTGTGTGAGAGTGAGAGTCAGAGAGTGTATGTGTGTGAGAGTGAGAGAGTATGTGAGAGTGTGTGAGAGTGTGAGAGTGTGAGAGTGTGTGAGAATGTGTGAGAGTGAGAGAGTGTGAGAGTGTGTGAGAGTGTGAGAGTGAGAGAGTGTGAGATAGTGTGTGAGAGTGTGTGAGTGAGAGAGTGTGTGAGAGTGTGATTGTGAGAGAGTGTGTGAGAGTGTGAGAATTTGAGAGTGAGAGAGTGTGGAAGTGTGAGAGATTGTGAGAGTGTGTGAGAGTGTGAGAGTGAGAGTGTGAGAGAGTGTTAGATTGTGTGAGAGTGTGTGAGAGAGTGATAGTCAGAGAGTGTATGTGTGTGAGAGTGAGAGAGTGTGTGAGAGTGTGTGAGAGTGTGAGAGTGTGAGTGTGAGAATGTGTGAGTGTGAGAGAGTGTGAGAGAGTGTTTGAGAGTGTGAGAGTGAGAGAGTGTGAGAGTGTGAGAGAGTGTGTGAGAGTTTGAGAGTGAGAGTGTGAGAGAGTCTGTGAGAGTGTGTGAGACTGTGAGAGTGAGAGAGTGTGAGAGTGTGAGAGAGTGTGAGAGTGTGTGAGAGTGTGAGAGTGAGAGAGTGTGTGAGTGTGAGAGAGTGTGTGAGAGTGTGAGAGAGTGTTTGAGAGTGTGAGAGTGAGAGAGTGTGAGAGTGTGAGAGACTGTGAGAGTGTGAGAGTGAGAGAGTGAGAGAGTGTGAGAGAGTTTGTGAGAGTGTGTGAGAGTGTGAGAGATTGAGAAAGTGTGAGAGTGTGTGGGTGTGAGAGAGTGTGAGAGAGTGAGTGAGAGTGAGAGTGTGTGAGAGTGTGAGAGTGTGTGAGAGTGTTTGATTGTGAGAGAGTGTGTGAGAGCGTGAGAGTGAGAGAGTGAGAGAGTGTGAGAGAGTTTGTGAGAGTGTGTGAGAGTGTGAGAGTGAGAGAGTGTGAGAGTGTGAGAGAGTGTGTGAGAGTTTGAGAGTGAGAGTGTGAGAGAGTCTGTGAGAGTGTGTGAGACTGTGAGAGTGAGAGAGTGTGAGAGTGTGAGAGAGTGTGAGAGTGTGTGAGAGTGTGAGAGTGAGAGAGTGTGTGAGTGTGAGAGAGTGTGTGAGAGTGTGAGAGAGTGTTTGAGAGTGTGAGAGTGAGAGAGTGTGAGAGTGTGAGAGAGTGTGAGAGTGTGAGAGTGAGAGAGTGAGAGATTGTGAGAGAGTTTGTGAGAGTGTGTGAGAGTGTGAGAGATTGAGAAAGTGTGAGAGTGTGTGGGTGTGAGAGAGTGTGAGAGAGTGAGTGAGAGTGAGAGTGTGTGAGAGTGTGAGAGTGTGTGAGAGTGTTTGATTGTGAGAGAGTGTGTGAGAGCGTGAGAGTGAGAGAGTGAGAGAGTGTGAGAGAGTTTGTGAGAGTGTGTGAGAGTGTGAGAGTGAGAGTGTGTGAGAGAGTGTGAGTGTGAGAGAGTGTGAGAGAGTGTTTGAGAGTGTGAGAGTGAGAGAGTGTGAGCGTGTGAGAGAGTGTGAGAGTGTGAGAGAGTGTGAGAGTGTGAGAGTGTGTGAGTGTGAGAGTGTGTGAGTGAGAGAGTGAGAGAGTGTGAGAGTGTGAGAGAGTGTGAGAGTGTGAAAGAGTGTGTGAGAGAGTGAGAGTGAGAGAGTGTATGAGTGTGAGAGTGAGAGAGTGTGTGAGAGTGTGAGTGAGAGAGTGTGAGAGTGTGAGAGAGTGTGTGAGAGTGTGAGAGTGTGTGAGAGAGTGAGAGTGAGAGAGTGTATGAGTGTGAGAGTGCAAAAGTGTTTGAGAGTGTGTGAGAGTGTGTGAGAGAGTTTGAGAGTGTGAGAGTGAGAGAGTGTGAGAGTGTGAGAGTGAGAGAGTGTGAGAGAGTGTGAGAGTGTGTGAGAGAGTGTGAGAGTGTGTGAGAGTGTGAGAGTGAGAGATTGTGAGAGAGTGTGAGATTGTGTGAGTGCGAGAGTGTGAGATTGTGAGAGTGAGAGATTGTGAGAGTGTATTAGAGTGTGTGAGAGTGTGTGAGAGTGTGAGAGTGAGAGAGTGTGAGAGAGTGTGAGAGTGTGTGAGAGAGTGTGAGAGTGAGAGAGTGTGAGAGAGTGTGTGAGAGTGTGAGAGTGTGAGAGAGTGTGTGAGTGTGAGAGAGTGTGAGAGTGTGAGAGTGAGAGAGTGTGAGAGAGTGTGAGAGTGTGTGAGAGTGTGTGAGAGTGTGAGAGAGTGAGAGAGTGTGAGAATGTGTGAGTGTGAGAGAGTGTGAGAGAGTGTGAGAGTGCGTGAGAGTGTGAGAGTGAGAGACTGTGAGAGTGTGAGAGAGTGTGAGAATGTGAGAGTGTGACAGTGTGTGAGTGAGAGAGTGTGAGAGTGTGAGAGAGTGTGAGATGTGTGAGTGTGAGAGAGTTTGAGAGTGTGAGAGTGAGAGAGTGTGAGAGTGTGAGAGAGTGTGAGAGTGTGTGAGAGTGTGAGAGTGTGAGAGTGTGAGAGAATGTGCGAGAGTGAGAGTGTGAGAGTGTGTGAGTGTGAGAGAGTGTGTGAGAGCGTGAGAGTGAGAGAGTGAGAGAGTGTGAGAGAGTTTGTGAGAGTGTGTGAGAGTGTGAGAGTGAGAGTGTGTGAGAGAGTGTGAGTGTGAGAGATTGTGAGAGAGTGTGAGAGTGTGAGAGTGTGTGAGAGTGTGAGAGTGTGAGAGTGTCCAAGTGTGAGAGAGTGTGAGAGTGAGAGAGGGTGAGAGAGTGTGAGAATGTGTGAGTGTGAGAGAGTGTGAGAGTGTGTGATTGTGCGAGAGTGTGAGAGGGTGAGAGTGTGAGAGTGAGAGAGTGTGAGAGTGTGAGTGTGAGAGAGTCTGAGAGTGTGAGAGTGTGTGATTGTGCGAGAGTGTGAGAGTGTGAGAGTGAGAGAGTGTGAGAGTGTGTGTGTGAGAGATTGTGAGAGTGAGAGTCTGAGAGTGTGAGAGTATGTGATTGTGCGAGAGTTTGAGAGTGAGAGAGTGTGAGAGTGAGAGAGTGTGAGTGTGTGTGAGAGAGAGATTGTGAGAGTGAGAGAGGGTGAGAGAGTGTGTGAGTGTGTGAGTGTGAGAGAGTGTGAGAGTGTGAGATTGTGAGTGTGATAGAGTGTGTGAGAGTGTGAGAGTGTGAGACTGTGAGAGTGTGTGAGAGTGTGAGAATGTGTGAGTGTGAGAGAGTGTGAGAGTGAGAGAGGGTGAGAGACTGTGAGAGTGTGTGAGAGTGTGTGAGAGTGTGAAAGAGTGTGTGAGAGAGTGAGAGTGAGAGAGTGCGTGAGTGTGAGAGTGAGAGAGTCCGAGAGTGTGAGAGTGTGAGAGTGTGTGAGTGTGAGAGTGAGAGAGTCTGAGAGTGTGTGAGTTTGAGAGTGAGAGAGTGTGAGAGTGTGAGTGAGTGTGTTAGAGTGTGAGAATGTGAGAGTGTGTGAGAGTGTGAGAGTGAGAGAGTGTGTGAGAGTCTGAGAGTGTGAGAGAAGGAGAGTGTGAGAGTGTGAGAGTGAGAGTCTGTGAGAGAGTGTGAGAGTGAGAAAGTGTGAGAGATTGTGTGAGAGTGAGAGAGTGAGAGTGAGTGAGAGAGTGTGAGAGTGTGTGTGAGTGTGTGAGAGAGAGAGAGTGTGAGAGTGTGAGAGAGAGAGAGTGAGAGAGTGTGAGAGAGTGTGAGAATGTGAGAGTGTGTGAGAGAGTGTGAGAGTGAGAGTGTGAGTGTGAGAGTGTGAGAGAGTGTGAGAGTGTGAGAGAGTGTGAGAGAGTGTGAGAGAGTGCGAGAGTGTGAGAGTGTGAGAGAGTGCGAGAGTGTGAGAGGGTGAGAGTGTGCGAGTGAGTGTGAGAGAGTGCGTGAGAGTGTGTGAGTTTGAGAGTGAGAGAGAGTGTGTGAGAGGGTGTGAGAGTGTGAGAGTGTCTGAGAGTATGAGGGTGAGAGAGTGTGAGAGAGTGTGAGAGAGTGTGTGAGAGTGTGAGAGTGTGAGAGAGTGTGAGAGTGTGTGAGAGTATGTGAGAGTGTGAGATTGTGAGAGTGCGAGAGTGTGAGAGATTGTGAGTGTGAGAGAGTGTGTGAGAGTGTGAGAGAGTGTGAGAGAGTGAGAGAGTGTGAGAGAGTGTGAGAGAGTGTGAGAGTGAGAGAGTGTGAGAGAGTTTGATTGTGTGAGAGACTCTGAGAGAGTGTGAGAGTGTGTGAGAGATTGTGAGAGTGAGAGAGTGAGAGAGTGTGAGAGAGTGTGAGAGAGTGTGAGAGTATGAGAGAATGTGAGAGAGTGTGAGAGAGTGTGAGAGAGTGTAAGAGAGTGTGAGAGTGAGAGAGTGTGAGAGAGTGTGAGAGTGTGAGAGAGTGTGTGAGAGTGTGAGAGAATGTGAGAGATTGTGAGAGAGTGAGAGAGTGTGAGTGTGTGAGAGTGAGAGAGTGTGAGAGAGTGAGGTAGTGTGTGAGAGTGTGAGAGAGTGTGAGATTGTGAGAGAATGTGAGAGAGTGTGAGAGAGTGTGAGAGTGAGAGAGTGTGAGAGAGTGTGAGAGAGTGTGAGTGTGTGAAAGAGTGTGTGACAGTGTGAGAGTTTGAGAGTGAGAGTGTGAGAATGTGAGAGTGTGAGAGTGTGAGAGTGTGTGAGTGTGTGAGAGTGAGAGAGTGTGAGAGATTGTGTGAGTGTGAGAGAGTGTGTGAGAGTGTGAGAGTGTGAGAGTGAGAGAGTGTGAGAGAGTGTGAGAGTGTGAGAGTGAGAGAGTGTGAGAGTGTGAGAGAGTGTGTGAGAGTGTGTGAGATTGTGAGAGTGTGAGAGAGTGTGTGAGAGTGTGAGAGAGTGTGAGAGAGTGAGAGAGAGTGTGAGAGTGAGAGAGTGTGAGAGAGTTTGATTGTGTGAGAGACTCTGAGAGAGTGTGAGAGTGTGTGAGAGATTGTGAGAGTGAGAGAGTGAGAGAGTGTGAGAGAGCGTGAGAGAGTGTGAGAGAGTGTGAGAGTATGAGAGAATGTGAGAGAGTGTGAGAGAGTGTGAGAGAGTGAGCGAGTGTGAGAGTGAGAGAGTGAGAGAGTGTGAGTGAGTGTGAGAGTGTGAGAGAGTGTGTGAGAGTGTGAGAGAGGGTGAGATTGTGAGAGAATGTGAGAGAGTGTTAAAGAGTGTGAGAGTGAGAGAGTGTGAGAGAGTGTGAGAGAGTGTGAGTGTGTGAGAGAGTGTGTGACAGTGTGAGAGTTTGAGAGTGAGAGAGTGTGAGAATGTGAGAGTGTGAGAGAGTGAGAGTGTGTGAGTGTGTGAGAGTGAGAGAGTGTGAGAGTGTGAGAGATTGTGTGAGTGTGAGAGAGTGTGTGAGAGTGTGAGAGTGTGAGAGTGAGAGAGTGTGAGAGAGTGTGAGAGTGTGAGAGTGAGAGAGTGTGAGAGTGTGAGAGAGTGTGTGAGAGTGTGTGAGAGTGTGAGAGTGAGAGAGTGTGAGAGTGTGAGAGAGTGTGTGAGAGTGTGTGAGAGTGTGAGAGTGAGAGAGTGTGAGAGTGTGAGAGATTGTGTGAGAGTGTGTGAGAGAGTGAGAGTCAGAGAGTTTATGTGTGTGAGAGTGAGAGAGTGTGTGAGAGTGTGTGAGAGTCTGAAATTGTGAGAGAGTGTGAGAATGTGTGAGTGTGAGAGAGTGTGAGAGAGTGTGTGAGAGTGTGAGAGTGTGTGAGTGAGAGAGTGTGAGAGAGTGTGAGAGTGTGAGAGTGAGAGAGTGTGAGAGAGAGAGAGTGTGAGAGTGTGTGAGAGTGTGAGAGTGAGAGAGTGTGAGAATGTGAGAGTGTGTGAGACTGTGAGAGTGAGAGAGTGTGAGAGTGTGAGAGAGTGTGTGAGAGTGTGTAAGAGTTTGTGAGAGAGTGAGGGTGAGAGAGTGTATGAGTGTGTGAGGAGAGAGTGTGAGAGAGTGTTTGACTGTGTGAGAGTGTGAGAGTGTGAGAGTCAGAGAGTGTGAGAGTGTGAGAGAGAGTGTGAGAGTGTGAGAGAGAGTGTGAGCGTTAGAGAGTGTGTGAGATTGTGATAGAGTGTGTGAGTGTGAGATTGTGAGAGTGTGAGAGAAAGAGAGTGTGAGAGAGTGTGAGAGTGTGAGAGATTTTGTGAGAGTGTGAGAGTGTGAGAGAGTGTGTGAGTGTTAGAGAGTTTGTGAGAGTGTGAGAGTGTGACAGAGTGTGTGAGAGTGTGAGAGTGTGTGAGATTGTGAGAGTGTGTGAGAGAGTGTGTGACAGTGTGAGAGTTTGAGAGTGAGAGAGTGTGAGAGTGTGAGAGTGTGAGAGTGTGAGAGTGTGTGAGTGTGTGAGAGTGAGAGAGTGTGAGAGTGTGAGAGAGTGTGTGAGTGTGAGAGAGTGTGTGAGTGTGAGAGTGTGAGAGTGAGAGAGTGTGAGAGAGTGTGAGAGTGAGAGAGTGTGAGAGTGTGAGAGAGTGTGTGAGAGTGTGTGAGAGTGTGAGAGTGAGAGAGTGTGAGAGTGTGAGAGATTGTGTGAGAGTGTGTGAGAGAGTGAGAGTCAGAGAGTGTATGTGTGTGAGAGTGAGAGAGTGTGTGAGAGTGTGTGAGAGTCTGAAAGTGTGAGAGAGTGTGAGAATGTGTGAGTGTGAGAGAGTGTGAGAGAATGTGTGAGAGTGTGAGAGTGTGTGAGTGAGAGAGTGTGAGAGAGGGTGAGAGTGTGAGAGTGAGAGAGTGTGAGAGTGTGAGAGAGTGTGAGAGTGTGTGAGAGTGTGAGAGTGAGAGAGTGTGAGAATGTGAGAGTGTGTGAGACTGTGAGAGTGAGAGAGTGTGAGAGTGTGAGAGAGTGTGTGAGAGTGTGTAAGAGTGTGTGAGAGAGTGAGGGTGAGAGAGTGTATGAGTGTGTGAGGAAAGAGTGTGTGAGAGTATGAGAGTGAGAGAGTGAGAGAGTGTGAGAGAGTTTGTGAGAGTGTGTGAGAGTGTGAGAGATTGAGAGAGTGTGAGAGTGTGCGGGTGTGAGAGAGTGTGAGAGAGTGTGTGAGAGGGTGAGAGTGAGGTAGTGTGAGAGTGTGAGAGTGTGTGAGAGTGTTTGAGTGTGAGAGAGTGTGTGAGAGTGTGTGAGAGTGTGAGAGTGAGAGAGTGTGAGAGTGTGAGAGAGTGTGTGAGAGTGTGAAAGAGTGTTTGAGAGAGTGAGAGTGAGAGAGTGTATGAGTGTGAGAGTGAGAGAGTGTGTGAGAGCGTGAGAGTGAGAGAGTGAGAGAGTGTGAGAGAGTTTGTGAGAGTGTGTGAGAGTGTGAGAGTGAGAGTGTGTGAGAGAGTGTGAGTGTGAGAGAGTGTGAGAGAGTGTGAGAGTGTGAGAGTGTGGGAGTATGTGAGAGTGTGAGAGTGTGAGAGTGTGTGAGTGTGAGAGAGTGTGAGAGTGAGAGAGGGTGAGAGAGTGTGAGAATGTGTGAGTGTGAGAGAGTGTGAGAGTGTGTGATTGTGCGAGAGTGTGAGAGGGTGAGAGTGTGAGAGTGAGAGAGTGTGAGAGTGTGAGTATGAGAGAGTCTGAGAGTGTGAGAGTGTGTGATTGTGCGAGAGTGTGAGAGTGAGAGAGTGTGAGAGTGAGAGAGTGTGAGTGTGTGTGTGAGAGAGAAAGTGAGAGTGAGAGAGGGTGAGAGAGTGTGAGAGTGTGTGAGTGTGAGAGAGTGTGAGAGTGTGATAGTGTGAGTGTGAGAGAGTGTGTGAGAGTGTGAGAGTGTGTGAGTGAGAGAGTGTGAGAGAGTGTGAGAGTGTGAGAGTGAGAGAGTGTGAGAGTTTGAGAGAGTGTGAGAGTGTGTGAGAGTGTGAGAGTGAGAGAGTGTGAGAGTGTGATAGAGTGTGAGAGTGTGTGAGAGTGTGAGAGTGTGAGAGTGTGAGAGAATGTATGAGAGTGAGAGTGTGAGAGTGTGTGAGTGTGAGAGAGTGTGTGAGAGCGTGAGAGTGAGAGAGTGTGAGAGAGTTTGTGAGAGTGTGTGAGAGTGTGAGAGTGAGAGTGTATGAGAGAGTGTGTTTGTGAGAGAGTGTGAGAGAGTGTGAGAGTGTGTGAGTGTGAGCGAGTGTGAGAGTGAGAGAGGGTGAGAGAGTGTGAGAATGTGTGAGTGTGAGAGAGAGTGAGAGTGTGAGAGTGTGAGAGAGTTTGTGAGAGTGTGTGAGAGTGTGAGAGTGAGAGTGTATGAGAGAGTGTGAGTGTGTGAGAGTGTGAGAGATTGAGAGAGTGTTAGAGTGTGTGGGTGTGAGAGAGTGTGAGAGAGTGTGTGAGAGGGTGAGAGTGAGGTAGTGTGAGAGTGTGAGAGTGTGTGAGAGTGTTTGAGTGTGAGAGAGTGTGTGAGAGTGTGTGAGAGTGTGAGAGTGAGAGAGTGTGAGAGTGTGAGAGAGTGTGTGAGAGTGTTTAAGAGTGTGTGAGAGAGTGAGAGTGAGAGAGTGTATGAGTGTGAGAGTGAGAGAGTGTGTGAGAATGTGAGAGTGAGAGAGTGAGAGAGTGTGAGAGAGTTTGTGAGAGTGTGTGAGAGTGTGAGAGATTGAGAAAGTGTGAGAGTGTGAGAGTGTGAGAGAGTGTGAGAGTGTGAGAGTGAGAGAGTGTGAGAGTGAGAGTGAGTGTGTGTGTGTGTGAGATTGAGAGTCAGAGAGTGTATGTGTGTGAGAGTGAGAGAGTATGTGAGAGTGTGTGAGAGTGTGAGAGTGTGTGAGAATGTGTGAGAGTGAGAGAGTGTGAGAGTGTGTGAGAGTGTGAGAGTGAGAGAGTGTGAGAATGTGAGAGTGTGTGAGACTGTGAGAGTGAGAGAGTGTGAGAGTGTGAGAGAGTGTGTGAGAGTGTGTAAGAGTGTGTGAGAGAGTGAGGGTGAGAGAGTGTATGAGTGTGTGAGGAGAGAGTGTGTGAGAATATGAGAGTGAGAGAGTGAGAGAGTGTGAGAGAGTGTGAGAGTGTGTGAGAGTGTGAGAGTGAGAGAGTGTGAGAGTGTGAGAGAGTGTGTGAGTGTGTGAGAGTGAGAGAGTGTGAGAGTGAGAGAGTGTGAGAGTGTGAGAGAGTGTGTGAGAGTGTGTAAGAGTGTGTGAGAGAGTGAGGGTGAGAGAGTGTATGAGTGTGTGAGGAGAGAGTGTGTGAGAGTATGAGAGTGAGAGAGTGAGAGAGTGTGAGAGAGTTTGTGAGAGTGTGTGAGAGTGTGAGAGATTGAGAGAGTGTGATAGTGTGCGAGTGTGAGAGAGTGTGTGAGAGGGTGAGAGTGAGGTAGTGTGAGAGTGTGAGAGTGTGTGAGAGTGTTTGAGTGTGAGAGAGTGTGTGAGAGTGTGTGAGAGTGTGAGAGTGTGAGAGTGTGAGAGTGTGAGAGAGTGTGTGAGAGTGTGAAAGAGTGTGTGAGAGAGTGAGAGTGAGAGAGTGTATGAGTGTGAGAGTGAGAGAGTGTGTGAGAGCGTGAGAGTGAGAGAGTGAGAGAGTGTGAGAGAGTTTGTGAGAGTGTGTGAGAGTGTGAGAGTGAGAGTGTGTGAGAGAGTGTGAGTGTGAGAGAGTGTGAGAGAGTGTGAGAGTGTGAGAGTGTGAGAGTATGTGAGAGTGTGAGAGTGTGAGAGTGTGTGAGTGTGAGAGAGTGTGAGAGTGAGAGAGGGTGAGAGAATGTGAGAATGTGTGAGTGTGAGAGAGTGTGAGAGTGTGTGATTGTGCGAGAGTGTGAGAGGGTGAGAGCGTGAGAGTGAGAGAGTGTGAGAGTGTGAGTATGAGAGAGTCCGAGAGTGTGAGAGTGTGTGATAGTGCGAGAGTGTGAGAGTGTGAGAGTGAGAGAATATGAGAGTGTGTGTGTGAGAGATTGTGAGTGTGAGAGAGTCTGAGAGTGTGAGAGTGTGTGATTGTGCGAGAGTGTGAGAGTGAGAGAGTGTGAGAGTGAGAGAGTGTGAGTGTGTGTGTGAGAGAGAAAGTGAGAGTGAGAGAGGGTGAGAGAGTGTGAGAGTGTGTGAGTGTGAGAGAGTGTGAGAGTGTGATAGTGTGAGTGTGAGAGAGTGTGTGAGTGTGAGAGTGTGTGAGTGAGAGAGTGTGAGAGAGTGTGAGAACGTGAGAGTGAGAGAGTGTGAGAGTGAGAGAGTGTGAGAGTGTGTGAGAGTGTGAGAGTGAGAGAGTGTGAGAATGTGAGAGTGTGTGAGACTGTGAGAGTGAGAGAGTGTGAGAGTGTGAGAGAGTGTGTGAGAGTGTGTAAGAGTGTGGGAGAGAGTGAGGGTGAGAGAGTGTATGAGTGTGTGAGGAGAGAGTGTGTGAGAGTATGAGAGTGAGAGAGTGAGAGAGTGTGAGAGAATTTGTGAGAGTGTGTGAGAGTGTGAGAGATTGAGAGAGTGTGAGAGTGTGTGGGTGTGAGAGAGTGTGAGAGAGTGTGTGAGAGGGTGAGAGTGAGGTAGTGTGAGAGTGTGAGAGAGTGTGAGAGTGTATGAGTGTGAGAGAGTGTGTGAGAGTGTGTGAGAGTGTGAGAGTGAGAGAGTGTGAGAGTGTGAGAGAGTGTGTGAGAGTGTGTAAGAGTGTGTGAGAGAGTGAGAGTGAGAGAGTGTATGAGTGTGAGAGTGAGAGAGTGTGTGAGAGTGTGAGAGTGAGAGAGTGAGAGAGTGTGAGAGAGTTTGTGAGAGTGTGTGAGAGTGTGAGAGATTGAGAAAGTGTGAGAGTGTGAGAGTGTGAGAGAGTGTGAGAGTGTGAGAGTGAGAGAGTGTGATAGTGTGAGAGATTGTGTGAGAATGTGTGTGAGAGTGAGAGTCAGAGAGTGTATGTGTGTGAGAGTGAGAGAGTATGTGAGAGTGTGTGAGAGTGTGAGAGTGTGAGAGTGTGTGAGAATGTGTGAGAGTGAGAGAGTGTGAGAGTGTGTGAGAGTGTGAGAGTGAGAGAGTGTGAGATAGTGTGTGAGAGTGTGTGAGTGAGAGAGTGTGTGAGAGTGTGATTGTGAGAGAGAGTGTGAGAGTGTGAGAATTTGAGAGTGAGAGAGTGTGAGAGTGTGTGAGAGTGTGTGAGTGAGAGAGTGTGTGAGAGTGTGATTGTGAGAGAGAGTGTGAGAGTGTGAGAATTTGAGAGTGAGAGAGTGTGAAAGTGTGAGAGATTGTGAGAGTGTGTGAGAGTGTGAGAGTGAGAGTGTGAGAGAGTGTTAGATTGTGTGAGAGTGTGTGAGAGAGTGATAGTCAGAGAGTGTATGTGTGTGAGAGTGAGAGAGTGTGTGAGAGTGTGTGAGAGTGTGAGAGTGTGAGTGTGAGAATGTGTGAGTGTGAGAGAGTGTGAGATAGTGTTTGAGAGTGTGAGAGTGAGAGAGTGTGAGAGTGTGAGAGAGTGTGTGAGAGTTTGAGAGTGAGAGTGTGAGAGAGTCTGTGAGAGTGTGTGAGACTGTGAGAGTGAGAGAGTGTGAGAGTGTGAGAGAGTGTGAGAGTGTGTGAGAGTGTGAGAGTGAGAGAGTGTGTGAGTGTGAGAGAGTGTGTGAGAGTGTGAGAGAGTGTATAAGAGTGTGAGAGTGAGAGAGTGTGAGAGTGTGAGAGTGAGAGAGTGTGAGAGAGTTTGTGAGAGTGTGTGAGAGTGTGAGAGATTGAGAAAGTGTGAGAGCGTGTGGGTGTGAGAGAGTGTGAGAGAGTGAGTGAGAGTGAGAGTGTGTGAGAGTGTGAGAGTGTGTGAGTGTGTTTGATTGTGATAGAGTGTGTGAGAGTGTGAAAGAATGTGTGAGAGAATGAGAGTGAGAGAGTGTATGAGTGTGAGAGTGAGAGAGTGTGTGAGAGCGTGAGAGTGAGAGAGTGAGAGAGTGTGAGAGATTTTGTGAGAGTGTGTGAGAGTGTGAGAGTGAGAGTGTGTGAGAGAGTGTGAGTGTGAGAGAGTGTGAGAGAGTGTTTGAGAGTGTGAGAGTGAGAGAGTGTGAGCGTGTGAGAGAGTGTGAGAGTGTGAGAGAGTGTGTGAGAGTGTGAGAGTGAGAGAGTGTGTGAGAGTGTTAGAGTTTGAGAGTGTGAGAGTGTGTGAGTGTGAGAGTGTGTGAGTGTGAGAGTGAGAGAGTCTGAGAGTGTGTGAGTGTGAGAGTGAGAGAGTGTGAGAGAGTGTTTGAGAGTGTGAGAGTGAGAGAGTGTGATAGTGTGAGAGAGTGTGAGAGTGTGAAAGAGTGTGTGAGAGAGTGAGAGTGAGAGAGTGTATGAGTGTGAGAGTGAGAGAGTGTGTGAGAGCGTGAGTGAGAGAGTGTGAGAGAGTGTTAGAGTGTGAGAGTGTGAGAGTGTGTGAGAGAGTGAGAGTGAGAGAGTGTATGAGTGTGAGAGTGCAAAAGTGTTTGAGAATGAGTGAGAGTGTGTGAGAGAGTTTGAGAGTGTGAGAGTGAGAGAGTGTGAGAGTGTGAGAGTGAGAGAGTGTGAGAGTGTGAGAGAGTGTGTGAGAGTGTGTAAGAGTGTGGGAGAGAGTGAGGGTGAGAGAGTGTATGAGTGTGTGAGGAGAGAGTGTGTGAGAGTATGAGAGTGAGAGAGTGAGAGAGTGTGAGAGAATTTGTGAGAGTGTGTGAGAGTGTGAGAGATTGAGAGAGTGTGAGAGTGTGTGGGTGTGAGAGAGTGTGAGAGAGTGTGTGAGAGGGTGAGAGTGAGGTAGTGTGAGAGTGTGAGAGTGTGTGAGAGTGTTTGAGTGTGAGAGAGTGTGTGAGAGTGTGTGAGAGTGTGAGAGTGAGAGAGTGTGAGAGTGTGAGAGAGTGCGTGAGAGTGTGAAAGAGTGTGTGAGAGAGTGAGAGTGAGAGAGTGTATGAGTGTGAGAGTGAGAGAGTGTGTGAGAGCGTGAGAGTGAGAGAGTGAGAGAGTGTGAGAGAGTTTGTGAGAGTGTGTGAGAGTGTGAGAGATTGAGAAAGTGTGAGAGTGTGAGAGTGTGAGAGAGTGTGAGAGTGTGAGAGTGAGAGAGTGTGATAGTGTGAGAGATTGTGTGAGAGTGTGTGTGAGAGTGAGAGTCAGAGAGTGTATGTGTGTGAGAGTGAGAGAGTATGTGAGAGTGTGTGAGAGTGTGAGAGTGTGAGAGTGTGTGAGAATGTGTGAGAGTGAGAGAGTGTGAGAGTGTGTGAGAGTGTGAGAGTGAGAGAGTGTGAGATAGTGTGTGAGAGTGTGTGAGTGAGAGAGTGTGTGAGAGTGTGATTGTGAGAGAGTGTGTGAGAGTGTGAGAATTTGAGAGTGAGAGAGTGTGAAAGTGTGAGAGATTGTGAGAGTGTGTGAGAGTGTGAGAGTGAGAGTGTGAGAGAGTGTTAGATTGTGTGAGAGTGTGTGAGAGAGTGATAGTCAGAGAGTGTATGTGTGTGTGAGTGAGAGAGTGTGTGAGAGTGTGTGAAAGTGTGAGAGTGTGAGTGTGAGAATGTGTGAGTGTGAGAGAGTGTGAGAGAGTGTTTGAGAGTGTGAGAGTGAGAGAGTGTGAGAGTGTGAGAGAGTGTGTGAGAGTTTGAGAGTGAGAGTGTGAGAGAGTCTGTGAGAGTGTGTGAGACTGTGAGAGTGAGAGAGTGTGAGAGTGTGAGAGAGTGTGAGAGTGTGTGAGAGTGTGAGAGTGAGAGAGTGTGTGAGTGTGAGAGAGTGTGTGAGAGTGTGAGAGAGTGTATAAGAGTGTGAGAGTGAGAGAGTGTGAGAGTGTGAGAGTGAGAGAGTGTGAGAGAGTTTGTGAGAGTGTGTGAGAGTGTGAGAGATTGAGAAAGTGTGAGAGCGTGTGGGTGTGAGAGAGTGTGAGAGAGTGAGTGAGAGTGAGAGTGTGTGAGAGTGTGAGAGTGTGTGAGTGTGTTTGATTGTGATAGAGTGTGTGAGAGTGTGAAAGAATGTGTGAGAGAATGAGAGTGAGAGAGTGTATGAGTGTGAGAGTGAGAGAGTGTGTGAGAGCGTGAGAGTGAGAGAGTGAGAGAGTGTGAGAGATTTTGTGAGAGTTTGTGAGAGTGTGAGAGTGAGAGTGTGTGAGAGAGTGTGAGTGTGAGAGAGTGTGAGAGAGTGTTTGAGAGTGTGAGAGTGAGAGAGTGTGAGAGTGTGAGAGAGTGTGAGAGTGTGAGAGAGTGTGTGAGAGTGTGAGAGTGAGAGAGTGTGTGAGAGTGTTAGAGTTTGAGAGTGTGAGAGTGTGTGAGTGTGAGAGTGTGTGAGTGTGAGAGTGAGAGAGTCTGAGAGTGTGTGAGTGTGAGAGTGAGAGAGTGTGAGAGAGTGTTTGAGAGTGTGAGAGTGAGAGAGTGTGATAGTGTGAGAGAGTGTGAGAGTGTGAAAGAGTGTGTGAGAGAGTGAGAGTGAAGGAGTGTATGAGTGTGAGAGTGAGAGAGTGTGTGAGAGCGTGAGTGAGAGAGTGTGAGAGAGTGTTAGAGTTTGAGAGTGTGTGAGAGAGTGAGAGTGAGAGTGAGAGAGTGTATGAGTGTGAGAGTGCGAAAGTGTTTGAGAATGAGTGAGAGTGTGTGAGAGAGTTTGAGAGTGTGAGAGTGAGAGAGTGTGAGAGTGTGAGAGTGAGAGAGTGTGAGAGAGTGTGAGAGTGTGTGAGAGAGTGTGTGAGTGTGAGAGAGTGTGAGAGTGTGAGAGTGTGAGAGTGAGAGAGTGTGAGAGAGTGTGAGAGTGTGTGAGAGTGTGTGAGTGTGAGAATGAGAGAGTGTGAGAGTGTGCGAGAGTGTGAGAGTGTGTAAGAGTGTGTGAGACAGTGAGAGTGAGAGAGTGTATGAGTGTGAGAGTGCAAAAGTGTTTGAGAGTGTGTGAGAGTGTGAGAGAGTGAGAGAGTGTGAGAATGTGTGAGCGTGAGAGAGTGTGAGAGAGTGTGAGAGTGCGTGAGAGTGTGAGAGTGAGAGACTGTGAGAGTGTGAGAGAGTGTGAGAATGTGAGAGTGTGAGAGTGTGTGAGTGAGAGAGTGTGAGAATGTGAGAGAGTGTGAGATGTGCGAGTGTGAGAGAGTTTGAGAGTGTGAGAGTGAGAGAGTGTGAGAGTGTGAGAGAGTGTGAGAGTGTGTGAGAGTGTGAGAGTGTGAGAGTGTGAGAGAATGTATGAGAGTGAGAGTGTGAGAGTGTGTGAGTGTGAGAGAGTGTGTGAGAGCGTGAGAGTGAGAGAGTGTGAGAGAGTTTGTGAGAGTGTGTGAGAGTGTGAGAGTGAGAGTGTATGAGAGAGTGTGAGAGTGAGAGAGTGTGAGAGAGTGTGAGAGTGTGTGAGTGTGAGAGAGTGTGAGAGTGAGAGAGGGTGAGAGAGTGTGAGAATGTGTGAGTGTGAGAGAGAGTGAGAGTGTGAGAGTGTGAGAGAGTTTGTGAGAGTGTGTGAGAGTGTGAGAGTGAGAGTGTATGAGAGAGTGTGAGTGTGTGAGAGTGTGAGAGATTGAGAGAGTGTGAGAGTGTGTGGGTGTGAGAGAGTGTGAGAGAGTGTGTGAGAGGGTGAGAGTGAGGTAGTGTGAGAGTGTGAGAGTGTGTGAGAGTGTTTGAGTGTGAGAGAGTGTGTGAGAGTGTGTGAGAGTGTGAGAGTGAGAGAGTGTGTGAGAGTGTGTGAGAGTGTGAGAGTGAGAGAGTGTGAGAGTGTGAGAGAGTGTGTGAGAGTGTGAGAGTGAGAGAGTGTGAGTGTGAGAGAGTGTGTGAGAGTGTGAGAGTGTGTGAGAGTGTGTGAGTGAGAGAGTGTGTGAGTGTGTGAGTGTGAGAGAGTGTGTGAGAGTGTAAGAGTGTGAGAGTGAGAGAGTGTGAAAGTGTGAGAGAGTGTGAGAGTGTGTGAGAGTGTGAGAGTGTGAGAGTGTGAGTGAGTGTGTGAGAGAGTGTAAGAGTTTGTGAGAGAGTGAGATTGAGAGAGTGTAAGAGTGTGAGAGTGAGAGTGTGTGTGAGAGTGTGTCAGAGTGTGAGAGGGTGAAAGACTGTGAGAATGTTTGAGTGTGAGAGAGTGTGTGAGAGTGTGTGAGAGTTTGTGAGTGTGAGAGTGTGTGAGAGTGTGATTGTGAGAGAGTGTGTGAAAGTGTGAGAGTGAGAGAGTGTGAAAGTGTGAGAGAATGTGAGAGAGTGTGAGAGTGTGAGAGTGAGAGAGTGTGAGAGTGTGAGAGAGTGTTTGAGAGTGTGAGAGTGAGAGAGTGTGAGAGTGTGTGAGAGTGTGAGAGAGTGTGAGTGTGAGAGTGTGAGAGAGTGTGTGAGAGAGTGATAGTCAGAGAGTGTATGTGTGTGAGAGTGAGAGAGTGTGTGAGAGTGTGTGAGAGTGTGAGTGTGAGAATGTGTGAGTGTGAGAGAGTGTGAGATAGTGTTTGAGAGTGTGAGAGTGAGAGAGTGTGAGAGTGTGAGAGAGTGTGTGAGAGTTTGAGAGTGAGAGTGTGAGAGAGTCTGTGAGAGTGTGTGAGACTGTGAGAGTGAGAGAGTGTGAGAGTGTGAGAGAGTGTGAGAGTGTGTGAGAGTGTGAGAGTGAGAGAGTGTGTGAGTGTGAGAGAGT
Source organism: Carcharodon carcharias (assembly GCF_017639515.1). Classification (NCBI taxonomy): domain Eukaryota; kingdom Metazoa; phylum Chordata; class Chondrichthyes; order Lamniformes; family Lamnidae; genus Carcharodon; species Carcharodon carcharias. Next base: position 3,393,297 of record NW_024470584.1, read on the forward strand.
GTGTGAGAGTGTGAGAGAGTGTATAAGAGTGTGAGAGTGAGAGAGTGTGAGAGTGTGAGAGTGAGAGAGTGTGAGAGAGTTTGTGAGAGTGTGTGAGAGTGTGAGAGATTGAGAAAGTGTGAGAGCGTGTGGGTGTGAGAGAGTGTGAGAGAGTGAGTGAGAGTGAGAGTGTGTGAGAGTGTGAGAGTGTGTGAGTGTGTTTGATTGTGATAGAGTGTGTGAGAGTGTGAAAGAATGTGTGAGAGAATGAGAGTGAGAGAGTGTATGAGTGTGAGAGTGAGAGAGTGTGTGAGAGCGTGAGAGTGAGAGAGTGAGAGAGTGTGAGAGATTTTGTGAGAGTGTGTGAGAGTGTGAGAGTGAGAGTGTGTGAGAGAGTGTGAGTGTGAGAGAGTGTGAGAGAGTGTTTGAGAGTGTGAGAGTGAGAGAGTGTGAGCGTGTGAGAGAGTGTGAGAGTGTGAGAGAGTGTGTGAGAGTGTGAGAGTGAGAGAGTGTGTGAGAGTGTTAGAGTTTGAGAGTGTGAGAGTGTGTGAGTGTGAGAGTGTGTGAGTGTGAGAGTGAGAGAGTCTGAGAGTGTGTGAGTGTGAGAGTGAGAGAGTGTGAGAGAGTGTTTGAGAGTGTGAGAGTGAGAGAGTGTGATAGTGTGAGAGAGTGTGAGAGTGTGAAAGAGTGTGTGAGAGAGTGAGAGTGAGAGAGTGTATGAGTGTGAGAGTGAGAGAGTGTGTGAGAGCGTGAGTGAGAGAGTGTGAGAGAGTGTTAGAGTGTGAGAGTGTGAGAGTGTGTGAGAGAGTGAGAGTGAGAGAGTGTATGAGTGTGAGAGTGCAAAAGTGTTTGAGAATGAGTGAGAGTGTGTGAGAGAGTTTGAGAGTGTGAGAGTGAGAGAGTGTGAGAGTGTGAGAGTGAGAGAGTGTGAGAGTGTGAGAGAGTGTGTGAGAGTGTGTAAGAGTGTGGGAGAGAGTGAGGGTGAGAGAGTGTATGAGTGTGTGAGGAGAGAGTGTGTGAGAGTATGAGAGTGAGAGAGTGAGAGAGTGTGAGAGAATTTGTGAGAGTGTGTGAGAGTGTGAGAGATTGAGAGAGTGTGAGAGTGTGTGGGTGTGAGAGAGTGTGAGAGAGTGTGTGAGAGGGTGAGAGTGAGGTAGTGTGAGAGTGTGAGAGTGTGTGAGAGTGTTTGAGTGTGAGAGAGTGTGTGAGAGTGTGTGAGAGTGTGAGAGTGAGAGAGTGTGAGAGTGTGAGAGAGTGCGTGAGAGTGTGAAAGAGTGTGTGAGAGAGTGAGAGTGAGAGAGTGTATGAGTGTGAGAGTGAGAGAGTGTGTGAGAGCGTGAGAGTGAGAGAGTGAGAGAGTGTGAGAGAGTTTGTGAGAGTGTGTGAGAGTGTGAGAGATTGAGAAAGTGTGAGAGTGTGAGAGTGTGAGAGAGTGTGAGAGTGTGAGAGTGAGAGAGTGTGATAGTGTGAGAGATTGTGTGAGAGTGTGTGTGAGAGTGAGAGTCAGAGAGTGTATGTGTGTGAGAGTGAGAGAGTATGTGAGAGTGTGTGAGAGTGTGAGAGTGTGAGAGTGTGTGAGAATGTGTGAGAGTGAGAGAGTGTGAGAGTGTGTGAGAGTGTGAGAGTGAGAGAGTGTGAGATAGTGTGTGAGAGTGTGTGAGTGAGAGAGTGTGTGAGAGTGTGATTGTGAGAGAGTGTGTGAGAGTGTGAGAATTTGAGAGTGAGAGAGTGTGAAAGTGTGAGAGATTGTGAGAGTGTGTGAGAGTGTGAGAGTGTGAGAGTGTGAGAGAATGTATGAGAGTGAGAGTGTGAGAGTGTGTGAGTGTGAGAGAGTGTGTGAGAGCGTGAGAGTGAGAGAGTGTGAGAGAGTTTGTGAGAGTGTGTGAGAGTGTGAGAGTGAGAGTGTATGAGAGAGTGTGAGAGTGAGAGAGTGTGAGAGAGTGTGAGAGTGTGTGAGTGTGAGAGAATGTGAGAGTGAGAGAGGGTGAGAGAGTGTGAGAATGTGTGAGTGTGAGAGAGAGTGAGAGTGTGAGAGTGTGAGAGAGTTTGTGAGAGTGTGTGAGAGTGTGAGAGTGAGAGTGTATGAGAGAGTGTGAGTGTGTGAGAGTGTGAGAGATTGAGAGAGTGTGAGAGTGTGTGGGTGTGAGAGAGTGTGAGAGAGTGTGTGAGAGGGTGAGAGTGAGGTAGTGTGAGAGTGTGAGAGTGTGTGAGAGTGTTTGAGTGTGAGAGAGTGTGTGAGAGTGTGTGAGAGTGTGAGAGTGAGAGAGTGTGTGAGAGTGTGTGAGAGTGTGAGAGTGAGAGAGTGTGAGAGTGTGAGAGAGTGTGTGAGAGTGTGAGAGTGAGAGAGTGTGAGTGTGAGAGAGTGTGTGAGAGTGTGAGAGTGTGTGAGAGTGTGTGAGTGAGAGAGTGTGTGAGTGTGTGAGTGTGAGAGAGTGTGTGAGAGTGTAAGAGTGTGAGAGTGAGAGAGTGTGAAAGTGTGAGAGAGTGTGAGAGTGTGTGAGTGTGTGAGAGTGTGAGAGTGTGAGTGAGTGTGTGAGAGAGTGTAAGAGTTTGTGAGAGAGTGAGATTGAGAGAGTGTAAGAGTGTGAGAGTGAGAGTGTGTGTGAGAGTGTGTCAGAGTGTGAGAGGGTGAAAGACTGTGAGAATGTTTCAGTGTGAGAGAGTGTGTGAGAGTGTGTGAGAGTTTGTGAGTGTGAGAGTGTGTGAGAGTGTGATTGTGAGAGAGTGTGTGAAAGTGTGAGAGTGAGAGAGTGTGAAAGTGTGAGAGAATGTGAGAGAGTGTGAGAGTGTGAGAGTGAGAGAGTGTGAGAGTGTGAGAGAGTGTTTGAGAGTGTGAGAGTGAGAGAGTGTGAGAGTGTGTGAGAGTGTGAGAGAGTGTGAGTGTGAGAGTGTGAGAGAGTGTGTGAGAGAATGATAGTCAGAGAGTGTATGTGTGTGAGAGTGAGAGAGTGTGTGAGAGTGTGTGAGAGTGTGAGTGTGAGAATGTGTGAGTGTGAGAGAGTGTGAGATAGTGTTTGAGAGTGTGAGAGTGAGAGAGTGTGAGAGTGTGAGAGAGTGTGTGAGAGTTTGAGAGTGAGAGTGTGAGAGAGTCTGTGAGAGTGTGTGAGACTGTGAGAGTGAGAGAGTGTGAGAGTGTGAGAGAGTGTGAGAGTGTGTGAGAGTGTGAGAGTGAGAGAGTGTGTGAGTGTGAGAGAGTGTGTGAGAGTGTGAGAGAGTGTATAAGAGTGTGAGAGTGAGAGAGTGTGAGAGTGTGAGAGTGAGAGAGTGTGAGAGAGTTTGTGAGAGTGTGTGAGAGTGTGAGAGATTGAGAAAGTGTGAGAGCGTGTGGGTGTGAGAGAGTGTGAGAGAGTGAGTGAGAGTGAGAGTGTGTGAGAGTGTGAGAGTGTGTGAGTGTGTTTGATTGTGATAGAGTGTGTGAGAGTGTGAAAGAATGTGTGAGAGAATGAGAGTGAGAGAGTGTATGAGTGTGAGAGTGAGAGAGTGTGTGAGAGCGTGAGAGTGAGAGAGTGAGAGAGTGTGAGAGATTTTGTGAGAGTGTGTGAGAGTGTGAGAGTGAGAGTGTGTGAGAGAGTGTGAGTGTGAGAGAGTGTGAGAGAGTGTTTGAGAGTGTGAGAGTGAGAGAGTGTGAGCGTGTGAGAGAGTGTGAGAGTGTGAGAGAGTGTGTGAGAGTGTGAGAGTGAGAGAGTGTGTGAGAGTGTTAGAGTTTGAGAGTGTGAGAGTGTGTGAGTGTGAGAGTGTGTGAGTGTGAGAGTGAGAGAGTCTGAGAGTGTGTGAGTGTGAGAGTGAGAGAGTGTGAGAGAGTGTTTGAGAGTGTGAGAGTGAGAGAGTGTGATAGTGTGAGAGAGTGTGAGAGTGTGAAAGAGTGTGTGAGAGAGTGAGAGTGAGAGAGTGTATGAGTGTGAGAGTGAGAGAGTGTGTGAGAGCGTGAGTGAGAGAGTGTGAGAGAGTGTTAGAGTGTGAGAGTGTGAGAGTGTGTGAGAGAGTGAGAGTGAGAGAGTGTATGAGTGTGAGAGTGCAAAAGTGTTTGAGAATGAGTGAGAGTGTGTGAGAGAGTTTGAGAGTGTGAGAGTGAGAGAGTGTGAGAGTGTGAGAGTGAGAGAGTGTGAGAGTGTGAGAGAGTGTGTGAGAGTGTGTAAGAGTGTGGGAGAGAGTGAGGGTGAGAGAGTGTATGAGTGTGTGAGGAGAGAGTGTGTGAGAGTATGAGAGTGAGAGAGTGAGAGAGTGTGAGAGAATTTGTGAGAGTGTGTGAGAGTGTGAGAGATTGAGAGAGTGTGAGAGTGTGTGGGTGTGAGAGAGTGTGAGAGAGTGTGTGAGAGGGTGAGAGTGAGGTAGTGTGAGAGTGTGAGAGTGTGTGAGAGTGTTTGAGTGTGAGAGAGTGTGTGAGAGTGTGTGAGAGTGTGAGAGTGAGAGAGTGTGAGAGTGTGAGAGAGTGCGTGAGAGTGTGAAAGAGTGTGTGAGAGAGTGAGAGTGAGAGAGTGTATGAGTGTGAGAGTGTGAGAGTGTGTGAGAGCGTGAGAGTGAGAGAGTGAGAGAGTGTGAGAGAGTTTGTGAGAGTGTGTGAGAGTGTGAGAGATTGAGAAAGTGTGAGAGTGTGAGAGTGTGAGAGAGTGTGAGAGTGTGAGAGTGAGAGAGTGTGATAGTGTGAGAGATTGTGTGAGAGTGTGTGTGAGAGTGAGAGTCAGAGAGTGTATGTGTGTGAGAGTGAGAGAGTATGTGAGAGTGTGTGAGAGTGTGAGAGTGTGAGAGTGTGTGAGAATGTGTGAGAGTGAGAGAGTGTGAGAGTGTGTGAGAGTGTGAGAGTGAGAGAGTGTGAGATAGTGTGTGAGAGTGTGTGAGTGAGAGAGTGTGTGAGAGTGTGATTGTGAGAGAGTGTGTGAGAGTGTGAGAATTTGAGAGTGAGAGAGTGTGAAAGTGTGAGAGATTGTGAGAGTGTGTGAGAGTGTGAGAGTGTGAGAGTGTGAGAGAATGTATGAGAGTGAGAGTGTGAGAGTGTGTGAGTGTGAGAGAGTGTGTGAGAGCGTGAGAGTGAGAGAGTGTGAGAGAGTTTGTGAGAGTGTGTGAGAGTGTGAGAGTGAGAGTGTATGAGAGAGTGTGAGAGTGAGAGAGTGTGAGAGAGTGTGAGAGTGTGTGAGTGTGAGAGAGTGTGAGAGTGAGAGAGGGTGAGAGAGTGTGAGAATGTGTGAGTGTGAGAGAGAGTGAGAGTGTGAGAGTGTGAGAGAGTTTGTGAGAGTGTGTGAGAGTGTGAGAGTGAGAGTGTATGAGAGAGTGTGAGTGTGTGAGAGTGTGAGAGATTGAGAGAGTGTGAGAGTGTGTGGGTGTGAGAGAGTGTGAGAGAGTGTGTGAGAGGGTGAGAGTGAGGTAGTGTGAGAGTGTGAGAGTGTGTGAGAGTGTTTGAGTGTGAGAGAGTGTGTGAGAGTGTGTGAGAGTGTGAGAGTGAGAGAGTGTGTGAGAGTGTGTGAGAGTGTGAGAGTGAGAGAGTGTGAGAGTGTGAGAGAGTGTGTGAGAGTGTGAGAGTGAGAGAGTGTGAGGGTGTGAGAGTGTGTGAGAGTGTGTAAGAGTGTGTGAGTGTGTGTGTGTGAGTGTGAGTGTGTGTGAGTGAGAGAGAGTGTGAGTGTGTGAGAGTGTGAGAGTGAGAGAGTGTGAAAGTGTGAGAGAGTGTGAGAGTGTGTGAGTGTGTGAGAGTGTGAGAGTGTGAGTGAGTGTGTGAGAGAGTGTAAGAGTTTGTGAGAGAGTGAGATTGAGAGAGTGTAAGAGTGTGAGAGTGAGAGTGTGTGTGAGAGTGTGTCAGAGTGTGAGAGGGTGAAAGACTGTGAGAATGTTTCAGTGTGAGAGAGTGTGTGAGAGTGTGTGAGAGTTTGTGAGTGTGAGAGTGTGTGAGAGTGTGATTGTGAGAGAGTGTGTGAAAGTGTGAGAGTGAGAGAGTGTGAAAGTGTGAGAGAATGTGAGAGAGTGTGAGAGTGTGAGAGTGAGAGAGTGTGAGAGTGTGAGAGAGTGTTTGAGAGTGTGAGAGTGAGAGAGTGTGAGAGTGTGTGAGAGTGTGAGAGAGTGTGAGTGTGAGAGTGTGAGAGAGTGTGTGAGAGAATGATAGTCAGAGAGTGTATGTGTGTGAGAGTGAGAGAGTGTGTGAGAGTGTGTGAGAGTGTGAGTGTGAGAATGTGTGAGTGTGAGAGAGTGTGAGATAGTGTTTGAGAGTGTGAGAGTGAGAGAGTGTGAGAGTGTGAGAGAGTGTGTGAGAGTTTGAGAGTGAGAGTGTGAGAGAGTCTGTGAGAGTGTGTGAGACTGTGAGAGTGAGAGAGTGTGAGAGTGTGAGAGAGTGTGAGAGTGTGTGAGAGTGTGAGAGTGAGAGAGTGTGTGAGTGTGAGAGAGTGTGTGAGAGTGTGAGAGAGTGTATAAGAGTGTGAGAGTGAGAGAGTGTGAGAGTGTGAGAGTGAGAGAGTGTGAGAGAGTTTGTGAGAGTGTGTGAGAGTGTGAGAGATTGAGAAAGTGTGAGAGCGTGTGGGTGTGAGAGAGTGTGAGAGAGTGAGTGAGAGTGAGAGTGTGTGAGAGTGTGAGAGTGTGTGAGTGTGTTTGATTGTGATAGAGTGTGTGAGAGTGTGAAAGAATGTGTGAGAGAATGAGAGTGAGAGAGTGTATGAGTGTGAGAGTGAGAGAGTGTGTGAGAGCGTGAGAGTGAGAGAGTGAGAGAGTGTGAGAGATTTTGTGAGAGTGTGTGAGAGTGTGAGAGTGAGAGTGTGTGAGAGAGTGTGAGTGTGAGAGAGTGTGAGAGAGTGTTTGAGAGTGTGAGAGTGAGAGAGTGTGAGCGTGTGAGAGAGTGTGAGAGTGTGAGAGAGTGTGTGAGAGTGTGAGAGTGAGAGAGTGTGTGAGAGTGTTAGAGTTTGAGAGTGTGAGAGTGTGTGAGTGTGAGAGTGTGTGAGTGTGAGAGTGAGAGAGTCTGAGAGTGTGTGAGTGTGAGAGTGAGAGAGTGTGAGAGAGTGTTTGAGAGTGTGAGAGTGAGAGAGTGTGATAGTGTGAGAGAGTGTGAGAGTGTGAAAGAGTGTGTGAGAGAGTGAGAGTGAGAGAGTGTATGAGTGTGAGAGTGAGAGAGTGTGTGAGAGCGTGAGTGAGAGAGTGTGAGAGAGTGTTAGAGTGTGAGAGTGTGAGAGTGTGTGAGAGAGTGAGAGTGAGAGAGTGTATGAGTGTGAGAGTGCAAAAGTGTTTGAGAATGAGTGAGAGTGTGTGAGAGAGTTTGAGAGTGTGAGAGTGAGAGAGTGTGAGAGTGTGAGAGTGAGAGAGTGTGAGAGTGTGAGAGAGTGTGTGAGAGTGTGTAAGAGTGTGGGAGAGAGTGAGGGTGAGAGAGTGTATGAGTGTGTGAGGAGAGAGTGTGTGAGAGTATGAGAGTGAGAGAGTGAGAGAGTGTGAGAGAATTTGTGAGAGTGTGTGAGAGTGTGAGAGATTGAGAGAGTGTGAGAGTGTGTGGGTGTGAGAGAGTGTGAGAGAGTGTGTGAGAGGGTGAGAGTGAGGTAGTGTGAGAGTGTGAGAGTGTGTGAGAGTGTTTGAGTGTGAGAGAGTGTGTGAGAGTGTGTGAGAGTGTGAGAGTGAGAGAGTGTGAGAGTGTGAGAGAGTGCGTGAGAGTGTGAAAGAGTGTGTGAGAGAGTGAGAGTGAGAGAGTGTATGAGTGTGAGAGTGAGAGAGTGTGTGAGAGCGTGAGAGTGAGAGAGTGAGAGAGTGTGAGAGAGTTTGTGAGAGTGTGTGAGAGTGTGAGAGATTGAGAAAGTGTGAGAGTGTGAGAGTGTGAGAGAGTGTGAGAGTGTGAGAGTGAGAGAGTGTGATAGTGTGAGAGATTGTGTGAGAGTGTGTGTGAGAGTGAGAGTCAGAGAGTGTATGTGTGTGAGAGTGAGAGAGTATGTGAGAGTGTGTGAGAGTGTGAGAGTGTGAGAGTGTGTGAGAATGTGTGAGAGTGAGAGAGTGTGAGAGTGTGTGAGAGTGTGAGAGTGAGAGAGTGTGAGATAGTGTGTGAGAGTGTGTGAGTGAGAGAGTGTGTGAGAGTGTGATTGTGAGAGAGTGTGTGAGAGTGTGAGAATTTGAGAGTGAGAGAGTGTGAAAGTGTGAGAGATTGTGAGAGTGTGTGAGAGTGTGAGAGTGAGAGTGTGAGAGAGTGTTAGATTGTGTGAGAGTGTGTGAGAGAGTGATAGTCAGAGAGTGTATGTGTGTGTGAGTGAGAGAGTGTGTGAGAGTGTGTGAAAGTGTGAGAGTGTGAGTGTGAGAATGTGTGAGTGTGAGAGAGTGTGAGAGAGTGTTTGAGAGTGTGAGAGTGAGAGAGTGTGAGAGTGTGAGAGAGTGTGTGAGAGTTTGAGAGTGAGAGTGTGAGAGAGTCTGTGAGAGTGTGTGAGACTGTGAGAGTGAGAGAGTGTGAGAGTGTGAGAGAGTGTGAGAGTGTGTGAGAGTGTGAGAGTGAGAGAGTGTGTGAGTGTGAGAGAGTGTGTGAGAGTGTGAGAGAGTGTATAAGAGTGTGAGAGTGAGAGAGTGTGAGAGTGTGAGAGTGAGAGAGTGTGAGAGAGTTTGTGAGAGTGTGTGAGAGTGTGAGAGATTGAGAAAGTGTGAGAGCGTGTGGGTGTGAGAGAGTGTGAGAGAGTGAGTGAGAGTGAGAGTGTGTGAGAGTGTGAGAGTGTGTGAGTGTGTTTGATTGTGATAGAGTGTGTGAGAGTGTGAAAGAATGTGTGAGAGAATGAGAGTGAGAGAGTGTATGAGTGTGAGAGTGAGAGAGTGTGTGAGAGCGTGAGAGTGAGAGAGTGAGAGAGTGTGAGAGATTTTGTGAGAGTTTGTGAGAGTGTGAGAGTGAGAGTGTGTGAGAGAGTGTGAGTGTGAGAGAGTGTGAGAGAGTGTTTGAGAGTGTGAGAGTGAGAGAGTGTGAGCGTGTGAGAGAGTGTGAGAGTGTGAGAGAGTGTGTGAGAGTGTGAGAGTGAGAGAGTGTGTGAGAGTGTTAGAGTTTGAGAGTGTGAGAGTGTGTGAGTGTGAGAGTGTGTGAGTGTGAGAGTGAGAGAGTCTGAGAGTGTGTGAGTGTGAGAGTGAGAGAGTGTGAGAGAGTGTTTGAGAGTGTGAGAGTGAGAGAGTGTGATAGTGTGAGAGAGTGTGAGAGTGTGAAAGAGTGTGTGAGAGAGTGAGAGTGAGAGAGTGTATGAGTGTGAGAGTGAGAGAGTGTGTGAGAGCGTGAGTGAGAGAGTGTGAGAGAGTGTTAGAGTTTGAGAGTGTGTGAGAGAGTGAGAGTGAGAGAGTGTATGAGTGTGAGAGTGCGAAAGTGTTTGAGAATGAGTGAGAGTGTGTGAGAGAGTTTGAGAGTGTGAGAGTGAGAGAGTGTGAGAGTGTGAGAGTGAGAGAGTGTGAGAGAGTGTGAGAGTGTGTGAGAGAGTGTGTGAGTGTGAGAGAGTGTGAGAGTGTGAGAGTGTGAGAGTGAGAGAGTGTGAGAGAGTGTGAGAGTGTGTGAGAGTGTGTGAGTGTGAGAATGAGAGAGTGTGAGAGTGTGCGAGAGTGTGAGAGTGTGTAAGAGTGTGTGAGACAGTGAGAGTGAGAGAGTGTATGAGTGTGAGAGTGCAAAAGTGTTTGAGAGTGTGTGAGAGTGTGAGAGAGTGAGAGAGTGTGAGAATGTGTGAGCGTGAGAGAGTGTGAGAGAGTGTGAGAGTGCGTGAGAGTGTGAGAGTGAGAGACTGTGAGAGTGTGAGAGAGTGTGAGAATGTGAGAGTGTGAGAGTGTGTGAGTGAGAGAGTGTGAGAATGTGAGAGAGTGTGAGATGTGCGAGTGTGAGAGAGTTTGAGAGTGTGAGAGTGAGAGAGTGTGAGAGTGTGAGAGAGTGTGAGAGTGTGTGAGAGTGTGAGAGTGTGAGAGTGTGAGAGAATGTATGAGAGTGAGAGTGTGAGAGTGTGTGAGTGTGAGAGAGTGTGTGAGAGCGTGAGAGTGAGAGAGTGTGAGAGAGTTTGTGAGAGTGTGTGAGAGTGTGAGAGTGAGAGTGTATGAGAGAGTGTGAGAGTGAGAGAGTGTGAGAGAGTGTGAGAGTGTGTGAGTGTGAGAGAGTGTGAGAGTGAGAGAGGGTGAGAGAGTGTGAGAATGTGTGAGTGTGAGAGAGAGTGAGAGTGTGAGAGTGTGAGAGAGTTTGTGAGAGTGTGTGAGAGTGTGAGAGTGAGAGTGTATGAGAGAGTGTGAGTGTGTGAGAGTGTGAGAGATTGAGAGAGTGTGAGAGTGTGTGGGTGTGAGAGAGTGTGAGAGAGTGTGTGAGAGGGTGAGAGTGAGGTAGTGTGAGAGTGTGAGAGTGTGTGAGAGTGTTTGAGTGTGAGAGAGTGTGTGAGAGTGTGTGAGAGTGTGAGAGTGAGAGAGTGTGTGAGAGTGTGTGAGAGTGTGAGAGTGAGAGAGTGTGAGAGTGTGAGAGAGTGTGTGAGAGTGTGAGAGTGAGAGAGTGTGAGTGTGAGAGAGTGTGTGAGAGTGTGAGAGGGTGTGAGAGTGTGTGAGTGAGAGAGTGTGTGAGTGTGTGAGTGTGAGAGAGTGTGTGAGAGTGTAAGAGTGTGAGAGTGAGAGAGTGTGAAAGTGTGAGAGAGTGTGAGAGTGTGTGAGAGTGTGAGAGTGTGAGAGTGTGAGTGAGTGTGTGAGAGAGTGTAAGAGTTTGTGAGAGAGTGAGATTGAGAGAGTGTAAGAGTGTGAGAGTGAGAGTGTGTGTGAGAGTGTGTCAGAGTGTGAGAGGGTGAAAGACTGTGAGAATGTTTGAGTGTGAGAGAGTGTGTGAGAGTGTGTGAGAGTTTGTGAGTGTGAGAGTGTGTGAGAGTGTGATTGTGAGAGAGTGTGTGAAAGTGTGAGAGTGAGAGAGTGTGAAAGTGTGAGAGAATGTGAGAGAGTGTGAGAGTGTGAGAGTGAGAGAGTGTGAGAGTGTGAGAGAGTGTTTGAGAGTGTGAGAGTGAGAGAGTGTGAGAGTGTGTGAGAGTGTGAGAGAGTGTGAGTGTGAGAGTGTGAGAGAGTGTGTGAGAGTCTGAGAGTGAGAGAGTGTGAGAGTGTGAGAGAGTGTGTGAGAGTGTGAGAGTGTGAGAGAGTGTGTGAGTGTTAGAGAGAGTGTGAGACTGTGAGAGTTTGAGAGAGAGTGAGAGTGTGAGAGAGTGAGAGTGTGTGTGAGTGAGTGTGAGAGTGTGAGAGTGAGAGAGTGTGAGAGTGAGAGAGTGTGAGAGTGTGAGAGAGTGTGTGAGAGTGTGAGAGTGTGAGAGAGTGTGCGAGTGTTAGAGAGTGTGTGAGAGTGTGAGAGTTTGAGAGAGAGTGAGAGTGTGAGAGAGTGAGAGTGTGTGAGTGTGAGTGAGTGTGAGAGTGTGAGAGTGAGAGAGTGTGAGAGTGTGAGAGAGTGTGAGAGTGTGAGAGAGTGTGAGAGTGAGAGTGTGAGAGTGTAAGAGAGTGTGTGAGATTGTGAGAGTGTGTGAGAGTGTGAGAGTGTGTGAGTGAGTGAGAGTGTGAAAGTGAGAAAGTGTGAGAGAGTGTGAGAGTGTGTGAGTGTGAGAGTGTGTGAGAGTGTGTGAGAGTGTGTGAGAGTGTGAGAGTGAGAGTGTGTGCGAGAGTGTGAGAGTGTAAGTGTGTGAGAGAGTGTGAGAGTGTGAGAGTTTGAGAGTGTGTGAGAGTGTGAGAGTGTGAGAGTGTATGAGTGTGAGAGAGTGTGAGAGTAAGAGAGGGTGAGAGAGTGTGAGAGTGTGTGAATGTGAGCGAGTGTGTGAGAGTGTGAGAGTGTGAGAGTGAGAGAGTTTGAGAGAGAGTGAGAGTGTGTGAGAATGTGAGAGTGAGAGAGTGTGAGAGTGTGAGAGATTGTGTGAGAGTGTGAGAGAGTGTGAGAGTGTGAGAGTGAGAGAGTTTGAGAGAGAGTGAGAGTGTGTGAGAATGTGAGAGTGAGAGAGTGTGAGAGTGTGAGAGAGTGTGTGAGAGCGTGAGAGTGTGAGAGTGTGAGAGAGTGTGTGAGTGTGAGAGAGTGTGTGAGAGGGTGTAAGAGTGTGTGAGAGAGTGAGAGTGTGTGTGAGAGTGTGTGAGAGTGTGAGAGTGTGAGAGAGTGAGAGAGTGTGAGAATGTGTGAGTGTGAGAGAGTGTGAGAGAGTGTGTGAGAGTGTGAGTGTGAGAGTGTGAGAGAGTGTGTGAGAGTGTGTGAGTGAGAGAGTGTGTGAGTGTGTGAGTGTGAGAGAGTGTGTGAGAGTGTGAGAGTGAGAGAGTGTGAAAGTGTGAGAGAGTGTGAGAGTGTGTGAGAGTGTGAGAGTGAGAGAGTGTGAGATTGTGAGAGAGTGTGTGAGAGTGTGAGTGAGAGAGTGTGAGAGTGTGTGAGAGTGTGAGAGAGTGTGAGTGTGAGAGTGTGAGAGAGTGTTTGAGTGTGTGAGAGTGTGAGAGTGTGAGAGTCAGAGAGTGTGAGAGTGTGAGAGAGAGTGTGAGAGTGTGAGAGAGAGTGTGAGTGTTAGAGAGTGTGTGAGAGTGTGATAGAGTGTGTGAGTGTGAGATTGTGAGAGTGTGAGAGTAAGAGAGTGTGAGAGAGTGTGAGAGTGTGAGAGATTTTGTGAGAGTGTGAGAGTGTGAGAGAGTGTGTGAGTGTTAGAGAGTTTGTGAGAGTGTGACAGAGTGTGTGTGAGTGTGAGAGTGTGTGAGAGTATGAGTGTGTGAGAGTGTTAGTGTGAGAGAGAGTGTGAGAGTGTGAGAGTGAGAGTGTGTGCGAGAGTGTGAGAGTGTAAGTGTGTGAGAGAGTGTGAGAGTGTGAGAGTTTGAGAGTGTGTGAGAGTGTGAGTGTGAGAGAGAGTGTGAGAGTGTGAGAGTGAGAGTGTGTGCGAGAGTGTGAGAGTGTAAGTGTGTGAGAGAGTGTGAGAGTGTGAGAGTTTGAGAGTGTGTGAGAGTGTGAGTGTGAGAGAGAGTGTGAGAGTGTGAGAGTGTGAGAGTGATAGTGTGTGAGAATGTGGGAGTGAGAGTGTTTGAGAGTTTGAGAGATTGTGTGAGAGTGTGTGAGAGTGTGAGAGTGTGAGATTGTGACAGAGTGTGTGAGAGTGTGAGAGAGTGTGTGAGAGAGTGAGAGTGAGAGACTGTATGAGTGCGAGAGTGAGAGTGTGTGTGAGAGTGTGTGAGAGTGTGAGAGTGTGAGAGAGTGAGAGAGTGTGAGAATGTGTGAGTGTTAGAGAGTGTGAGAGAGTGTGTGAGAGAGTGTGAGAGTGTGAGAGTGAGAGAGTGTGAGAGTGTGAGAGAGTGTGTGAGAGAGTGTAAGAGTTTGTGAAATAGTGAGAGTGAGAGAGTGTATGAGTGTGAGAGTGAGAGTGTGTGTGAGAGTGTGAGAGAGTGTGAGAGTGATAGAGTGTGAGAGTGTGAGAGAGTGAGAGACTGTGAGAGAGTGTGTGAGTGTGAGAGAGTTTGTGAGAGGGTGTAAGAGTGTGTGAGAGAGTGAGAGTGAGAGCGTGTATGAGTGAGAGAGTGAGAGTGTGTGTGAGAGTGTGTGAGTGTGAGAGTGTGAGAGAGTGAGAGAGTGTGAGAATGTGTGAGTGTGAGAGAGTTTGACAGAGTGTGTGAGAGCGTGAGAGTGAGAGAGAGTGAGAGTGTGAGAGACTGTGTGAGAGTGTGTGAGAGTGTGTGAGTGAGAGAGTGTGTGAGTGTGTGAGTGTGAGAGAGTGTGTGAGAGTGTGAGAGTGAGAGAGTGTGAAAGTGTGAGAGAGTGTGAGAGTGTGTGAGAGTGTGAGAGTGAGAGAGTGTGAGAGTGTGAGAGAGCGTGTGAAAGTGTGAGAGTGAGAGACTGTGAGAGTGTGAGAGAGTGTGTGAGAGTGTGAGAGTGAGAGAGTGTGTGAGAGAGTGTAAGAGTTTGTGAGAGAGTGAGATTGAGAGAATGTATGAGTGTGAGAGTGAGAGTGTGTGTGAGAGTGTGTGAGAGTGTGAGAGTGTGAGAGAGTGAGAGACTGTGAGAATGTTTGAGTGTGAGAGAGTGTGTGAGAGTGTGAGGGTGAGAGAGAGTGAGAGTGTGAGAGAGTGTGTGAGAGAGTGTAAGAGTTTGTGAGAGAGTGAGATTGAGAGAATGTATGAGTGTGAGAGTGAGAGTGTGTGTGAGAGTGTGTGAGAGTGTGAGAGTGTGAGAGAGTGAGAGACTGTGAGAATGTTTGAGTGTGAGAGAGTGTGTGAGAGTGTGAGGGTGAGAGAGAGTGAGAGTGTGAGAGACTGTGTGAGTGTGTGAGAGTGTGTGAGTGAGAGAGTGTGTGAGAGTGTGAGTGTGAGAGAGTGTGTGAAAGTGTGAGAGTGAGAGAGTGTGAAAGCTTGAGAGAGTGTGAGAGTGTGTGAGAGTGTAAGAGTGAGAGAGTGTGAGAGTGTGAGAGAGTCTGTGAGAGTGTGAGAGTGAGAGAGTGTGAGAGTGTGTGAGAGTGTAAGAGAGTGTGAGTGTGAGAGTGTGAGAGAGTGTGTGAGAGTGTGAGAGTGAGAGAGTGTGAGAGTGTGAGTGTGTGAGAGAGTGTGTGAGTGTTAGAGAGTGTGTGAGAGTGTGAGAATTTGAGAGAGAGTGAGAGTGTGAGAGAGTGAGAGTGTGTGAGTGTGAGTGAGTGTGAGAGTGTGAGAGTGAGAGAGTGTGAGAGTGAGAGAGTGTGAGATTGTGAGAGAGTGTGTGAGAGTGTGAGAGTGTGAGAGTGTGAGAGAGTGTGTGAGTGTTAGAGAGTGTGTGAGAGTGTGAGAGTTTGAGAGAGAGTGAGAGTGTGAGAGAGTGAAAGTGTGTGAGTGTGAGTGAGTGTGAGAGTGTGAGAGTGTGAGAGTGTGTGAGTGTGAGAGAGTGTGTGAGAGTGTGAGAGTGTGAAAGTGAGAGAGTGTGAGAGTGAGAGAGTGTGAGAGTGTGAGAGTGTGAGAGTGAGATAGTGTGAGAGTGTGAGAGAGTGTGTGAGAGTGTGAGAGTGAGACAGTGTGAGAGTGTGTGAGAGTGTGAGAGAGTGTGTGAGTGTGTGAGTTTGTGTGAGTGTGAGAGTGAGAGAGTGTGTGCGAGTGTTTGAGAGTGTGAGAGTGAGAGAGTGTGTGAGAGTGTGAGAGTGTGAGAGAGTGTGTGAGTGTTAGAGAGTGTGTGAGAGTGTGAGAGTGTGAGAGAGTGTGTGAGTGTGAGAGTGGGAGAGTAAGAGAGTGTGAGAGATTGTGTGAGAGTGTGTGAGAGTGTGAGTGTGAGAGAGTGTGAGAGTGTGAGAGAGTGTGTGAGAGTGTGAGAGAGTGAGAGAGTGTGGGTGTGGGAGAGTGTGTGAGAGTGTGAGAGTGTGAGAGTGAGAGTGTGTGCGAGAGTGTGAGAGTGTAAGTGTGTGAGAGAGTGTGAGAGTGTGAGAGTTTGAGAGTGTGTGAGAGTGTGAGAGTGTGAGAGTGTATGAGTGTGAGAGAGTGTGAGAGTGTGAGAGTGAGAGAGTGTGAGAGTGTGAGAGAGTGTGTGAGAGAGTGTAAGAGTTTGTGAAATAGTGAGAGTGAGAGAGTGTATGAGTGTGAGAGTGAGAGTGTGTGTGAGAGTGTGAGAGAGTGTGAGAGTGAGAGAGTGTGAGAGTGTGAGAGAGTGAGAGACTGTGAGAGAGTGTGTGAGTGTGAGAGAGTTTGTGAGAGGGTGTAAGAGTGTGTGAGAGAGTGAGAGTGAGAGCGTGTATGAGTGAGAGAGTGAGAGTGTGTGTGAGAGTGTGTGAGAGTGTGAGAGTGTGGGAGAGTGAGAGAGTGTGAGAATGTGTGAGTCTGAGAGAGTGTGAGAGAGTGTGTGAGAGTGTGAGTGTGAGAGTGAGAGTGTGAGAGACTGTGTGAGTGTAAGATAGTGTGTGAGAGTGTGAGAGTGTGTGAGTGTGAGAGAGTGTGTGAGAGTGTGAGAGTGTGAAAGTGAGAGAGTGTGAGAGTGAGAGAGTGTGAGAGTGTGAGAGTGTGAGAGTGAGATAGTGTGAGAGTGTGAGAGAGTGTGTGAGAGTGTGAGAGTGAGACAGTGTGAGAGTGTGTGAGAGTGTGAGAGAGTGTGTGAGTGTGTGAGTTTGTGTGAGTGTGAGAGTGAGAGAGTGTGTGCGAGTGTTTGAGAGTGTGAGAGTGAGAGAGTGTGTGAGAGTGTGAGAGTGTGAGAGAGTGTGTGAGTGTTAGAGAGTGTGTGAGAGTGTGAGAGTGTGAGAGAGTGTGTGAGTGTGAGAGTGGGAGAGTAAGAGAGTGTGAGAGATTGTGTGAGAGTGTGTGAGAGTGTGAGTGTGAGAGAGTGTGAGAGTGTGAGAGAGTGTGTGAGAGTGTGAGAGAGTGAGAGAGTGTGGGTGTGGGAGAGTGTGTGAGAGTGTGAGAGTGTGAGAGTGAGAGTGTGTGCGAGAGTGTGAGAGTGTAAGTGTTTGAGAGAGTGTGAGAGTGTGAGAGTTTGAGAGTGTGTGAGAGTGTGAGAGTGTGAGAGTGCATGAGTGTGAGAGAGTGTGAGAGTAAGAGAGGGTGAGAGAGTGTGAGAGTGTGAGAATGTGAGCGAGTGTGTGAGAGTGTGAGAGTGTGAGAGTGAGAGAGTTTGAGAGAGAGTGAGAGTGTGTGAGAATGTGAGAGTGAGAGAGTGTGAGCGTGTGAGAGATTGTGTGAGTGTGAGAGAGTGTGTGAGAGTGTGAGAGTGTGAGAGAGTGTGTGAGTGTGAGAGAGTGTGTGAGAGGGTGTAAGAGTGTGTGAGAGAATGGGAGTGAGAGAGTGTATGAGTGTGAGAGTGAGAGTGTGTGTGAGAGTGTGTGAGAGTGTGAGAGTGTGAGAGAGTGAGAGAGTGTGAGAATGTGTGAGTGTGAGAGAGTGTGAGAGAGTGTGTGAGAGTGTGAGTGTGAGAGTGTGAGAGAGTGTGTGAGAGTGTGTGAGTGAGAGAGTGTGTGAGTGTGTGAGTGTGAGAGAGTGTGTGAGAGTGTGAGAGTGAGAGAGTGTGAAAGTGTGAGAGAGTGTGAGAGTGTGTGAGAGTGTGAGAGTGAGAGAGTGTGAGATTGTGAGAGAGTGTGTGAGAGTGTGAGAGTGAGAGAGTGTGAGAGTGTGAGAGAGTGTGAGTGTGAGAGTGTGAGTGAGTGTTTGAATGTGTGAGAGTGTGAGAGTGTGAGAGTCAGAGAGTGTGAGACTGTGAGAGAGAGTGTGAGAGTGTGAGAGAGAGTGTGAGTGTTAGAGAGTGTGTGAGAGTGTGATAGAGTGTGTGAGTGTGAGATTGTGAGAGTGTGAGAGTAAGAGAGTGTGAGAGAGTGTGAGAGTGTGAGAGAGTGTGAGATTGTGAGAGATTTTGTGAGAGTGTGAGAGTGTGAGAGAGTGTGTGAGTGTTAGAGAGTTTGTGAGACTGTGAGAGTGTGACAGAGTGTGTGTGAGTGTGAGAGTGTGTGAGAGTATGAGTGTGTGAGAGTGTGAGTGTGAGAGTGTGAGAGTGAGAGAGTGTGTGAGAGTGTGAGAGTGTGAGAGAGTGTGAGTGTGAGAGAGAGTGTGAGAGTGTGAGAGTGAGAGTGTGTGCGAGAGTGTGAGAGTGTAAGTGTGTGAGAGAGTGTGAGAGTGTGAGAGTTTGAGAGTGTGTGAGAGTGTGAGTGTGAGAGAGAGTGTGAGAGTGTGAGAGTGTGAGAGTGAGAGTGTGTGAGAGTGTGAGAGTGTGAGAGTGAGAGAGTTTGAGAGAGAGTGAGAGTGTGTGAGAATGTGGGAGTGAGAGTGTTTGAGAGTGTGAGAGATTGTGTGAGAGTGCGTGAGAGTGTGAGAGTGTGAGATTGTGACAGAGTGTGTGTGAGTGTGAGAGAGTGTGTGAGAGAGTGATAGTGAGAGACTGTATGAGTGCGAGAGTGAGAGTGTGTGTGAGAGTGTGTGAGAGTGTGAGAGTGTGAGAGAGTGAGAGAGTGTGAGAATGTGTGAGTGTTAGAGAGTGTGAGAGAGTGTGTGACAGTGTGAGAGTGAGAGTGTGAGAGACTGTGTGAGAGAGTGTGAGAGTGTGAGAGTGAGAGAGTGTGAGAGTGTGAGAGAGTGTGTGAGAGAGTGTAAGAGTTTGTGAAAGAGTGAGAGTGAGAGAGTGTATGAGTGTGAGAGTGAGAGTGTGTGTGAGAGTGTGAGAGTGTGAGAGAGTGAGAGACTGTGAGAGAGTGTGTGAGTGTGAGAGAGTTTGTGAGAGGGTGTAAGAGTGTGTGAGAGAGTGAGAGTGAGAGCGTGTATGAGTGAGAGAGTGAGAGTGTGTGTGAGAGTGTGTGAGAGTGTGAGAGTGTGGGAGAGTGAGAGAGTGTGAGAATGTGTGAGTGTGAGAGAGTGTGAGAGAGTGTGTGAGAGTGTGAGTGTGAGAGTGTGTGCGAGAGTGTGAAGAGTGTAAGTGTGTGAGAGAGTGTGAGAGTGTGAGAGTTTGAGAGTGTGTGAGAGTGTGAGTGTGAGAGAGAGTGTGAGAGTGTGAGAGTGTGAGAGTGAGAGAGTTTGAGAGAGAGTGAGAGTGTGTGAGAATGTGGGAGTGAGAGTGTTTGAGAGTGTGAGAGTGTGAGATTGTGACAGAGTGTGTGAGAGTGTGAGAGAGTGTGTGAGAGAGTGAGAGTGAGAGACTGTATGAGTGCGAGAGTGAGAGTGTGTGTGAGAGTGTGTGAGAGTGTGAGAGTGTGAGAGAGTGAGAGAGTGTGAGAATGTGTGAGTGTTAGAGAGTGTGAGAGAGTGTGTGACAGTGTGAGAGTGAGAGTGTGAGAGACTGTGTGAGAGAGTGTGAGAGTGTGAGAGTGAGAGAGTGTGAGAGTGTGAGAGAGTGTGTGAGAGAGTGTAAGAGTTTGTGAAAGAGTGAGAGTGAGAGAGTGAATGAGTGTGAGAGTGAGAGTGTGTGTGAGAGTGTGTGAGAGTGTGAGAGTGTGAGAGAGTAAGAGACTGTGAGAGAGTGTGTGAGTGTGAGAGAGTTTGTGAGAGGGTGTAAGAGTGTGTGAGAGAGTGAGAGTGAGAGCGTGTATGAGTGAGAGAGTGAGAGTGTGTGTGAGAGTGTGTGAGAGTGTGAGAGTGTGGGAGAGTGAGAGAGTGTGAGAATGTGTGAGTGTGAGAGAGTGTGAGAGAGTGTGTGAGAGTGTGAGTGTGAGAGTGAGAGTGTGAGAGACTGTGTGAGAGTGTGTGAGAGTGTGTGAGTGAGAGAGTGTGTGAGTGTGTGAGTGTGAGAGAGTGTGTGAGTGTGTGAGAGTGTGAGAGTGAGAGAGTGTGAAAGTGTGAGAGAGTGTGAGAGTGTGTGAGAGTTTGAGAGTGAGAGAGTGTGAGAGTGTGAGAGAGTGTGTGAGAGTGTGAGAGTGAGACAGTGTGAGAGTGTGTGAGAGTGTGAAAGAGTGTGAGTGTGAGAGTGTAAGAGAGTGTTTCAGTGTGTGAGAGTGTGAGAGTGTGAGAGTCAGAGAGTGTGAGAGTGTGAGAGAGAGTGTGAGAGTGTGAGAGAGAGTGTGAGTGTGAGATTGTGAGAGTGTGAGAGTAAGAGTGCGAGAGAGAGTGTGAGAGAGTGTGAGAGATTTTGTGAGAGTGTGAGAGTGTGAGAGAGTGTGTGAGTGTTAGAGAGTTTGTGAGAGTGTGAGAGTGTGACAGAGTGTGTGAGAGTGTGAGAGTGTGTGAGAGTGCGAGAGTGTGTGAGAGTGTGAGTGTGAGAGAGTGTGAGAGTGAGAGAGTGTGTGAGAGTGTGAGAGTGTGAGAGAGTGTGAGTGTGAGAGAGAGTGTGAGAGTGTGAGAGTGTGAGAGTGTGAGAGTGAGAGTGTGTGTGAGAGTGTGAGAGTGTAAGTGTGTGAGAGAGTGTGAGAGTGTGAGAGTTTGAGAGTGTGTGAGAGTGTGAGTGTGAGAGAAAGTGTGAGAGTGTGAGAGTGAGAGTGTGTGAGAGTGTGAGAGTGTGAGAGTGAGAGAGTTTGAGAGAGAGTGAGAGTGTGTGAGAATGTGAGAGTGAGAGTGTGTGAGAGTGTGAGAGATTGTGTGAGAGTGTGTGAGAGTGTGAGAGTGTGAGAGAGTGAGAGAGTGTGAGAATGTGTGAGTGTTAGAGAGTGTGAGAGAGTGTGTGACAGTGTGAGAGTGAGAGTGTGAGAGACTGTGTGAGAGTGTGTGAGAGTGTGAGAGTGAGAGACTGTGAGAGTGTGAGAGAGTGTGTGAGAGAGTGTAAGAGTTTGTGAGAGAGTGAGATTGAGAGAATGTATGAGTGTGAGAGTGAGAGTGTGTGTGAGAGTGTGTGAGAGTGTGAGAGTGTGAGAGAGTGAGAGACTGTGAGAATGTTTGAGTGTGAGAGAGTGTGTGAGAGTGTGAGGGTGAGAGAGAGTGAGAGTGTGAGAGACTGTGTGAGTATGTGAGAGTGTGTGAGTGAGAGAGTGTGTGAGAGTGTGAGTGTGAGAGAGTGTGTGAAAGTGTGAGAGTGAGAGAGTGTGATAGTTTGAGAGAGTGTGAGAGCGTGTGAGAGTGTGAGAGTGAGAGAGTGTGAGAGTGTGAGAGAGTCTGTGAGAGTGTGAGAGTGAGAGAGTGTGAGAGTGTGTGAGAGTGTAAGAGAGTGTGAGTGTGAGAGTGTGAGAGAGTGTGTGAGAGTGTGAGAGTGAGAGAGTGTGAGAGTGTGAGAGAGTGTGTGAGAGTGTGTGAGAGTGTGAGAGTGTGAGAGAGTGAGAGACTGTGAGAGAGTGTGTGAGTGTGAGAGAGTTTGTGAGAGGGTGTAAGAGTGTGTGAGAGAGTGAGAGTGAGAGCGTGTATGAGTGAGAGAGTGAGAGTGTGTGTGAGAGTGTGTGAGAGTGTGAGAGTGTGGGAGAGTGAGAGAGTGTGAGAATGTGTGAGTGTGAGAGAGTGTGAGAGAGTGTGTGAGAGTGTGAGTGTGAGAGTGAGAGTGTGAGAGACTGTGTGAGAGTGTGTGAGAGTGTGTGAGTGAGAGAGTGTGTGAGTGTGTGAGTGTGAGAGAGTGTGTGAGAGTGTGAGAGTGAGAGAGTGTGAAAGTGTGAGAGAGTGTGAGATTGTGAGAGAGTGTGTGAGAGTGTGAGAGTGAGACAGTGTGAGAGTGTGTGAGAGTGTGAAAGAGTGTGAGTGTGAGAGTGTGAGAGAGTGTTTCAGTGTGTGAGAGTGTGAGAGTGTGAGAGTCAGAGAGTGTGAGAGTGTGAGAGAGAGTGTGAGAGTGTGAGAGAGAGTGTGAGTGTGAGATTGTGAGAGTGTGAGAGTAAGAGAGTGAGAGAGAGTGTGAGAGTGTGAGAGATTTTGTGAGAGTGTGAGAGTGTGAGAGAGTGTGTGAGTGTTAGAGAGTTTGTGAGAGTGTGAGAGTGTGACAGAGTGGGTGAGAGTGTGAGAGTGTGTGAGAGTGCGAGAGTGTGTGAGAGTGTGAGTGTGAGAGAGTGTGAGAGTGAGAGAGTGTGTGAGAGTGTGAGAGTGTGAGAGAGTGTGAGTGTGAGAGAGAGTGTGAGAGTGTGAGAGTGTGAGAGTGTGAGAGTGAGAGTGTGTGCGAGAGTGTGAGAGTGTAAGTGTGTGAGAGAGTGTGAGAGTGTGAGAGTTTGAGAGTGTGTGAGAGTGTGAGTGTGAGAGAAAGTGTGAGAGTGTGAGAGTGAGAGTGTGTGAGAGTGTGAGAGTGTGAGAGTGTGAGAGTTTGAGAGAGAGTGAGAGTGTGTGAGAATGTGAGAGTGAGAGTGTGTGAGAGTGTGAGAGATTGTGTGAGAGTGTGTGAGAGTGTGAGAGTGTGAGAGAGTGAGAGAGTGTGAGAATGTGTGAGTGTTAGAGAGTGTGAGAGAGTGTGTGACAGTGTGAGAGTGAGAGTGTGAGAGACTGTGTGAGAGTGTGTGAGAGTGTGAGAGTGAGAGACTGTGAGAGAGTGCGAGAGTGTGTGAGAGTGTGAGTGTGAGAGAGTGTGAGAGTGAGAGAGTGTGTGAGAGTGTGAGAGTGTGAGAGAGTGTGAGTGTGAGAGAGAGTGTGAGAGTGTGAGAGTGTGAGAGTGAGAGTGTGTGCGAGAGTGTGAGAGTGTAAGTGTGTGAGAGAGTGTGAGAGTGTGAGAGTTTGAGAGTGTGTGAGAGTGTGAGTGTGAGAGAAAGTGTGAGAGTGTGAGAGTGAGAGTGTGTGAGAGTGTGAGAGTGTGAAAGTGAGAGAGTTTGAGAGAGAGTGAGAGTGTGTGAGAATGTGAGAGTGAGAGTGTGTGAGAGTGTGAGAGATTGTGTGAGAGTGTGTGAGAGTGTGAGAGTGTGAGAGAGTGAGAGAGTGTGAGAATGTGTGAGTGTTAGAGAGTGTGAGAGAGTGTGTGACAGTGTGAGAGTGAGAGTGTGAGAGACTGTGTGAGAGTGTGTGAGAGTGTGAGAGTGAGAGACTGTGAGAGTGTGAGAGAGTGTGTGAGAGAGTGTAAGAGTTTGTGAGAGAGTGAGATTGAGAGAATGTATGAGTGTGAGAGTGAGAGTGTGTGTGAGAATGTGTGAGAGTGTGAGAGTGTGAGAGAGTGAGAGACTGTGAGAATGTTTGAGTGTGAGAGAGTGTGTGAGAGTGTGAGGGTGAGAGAGAGTGAGAGTGTGAGAGACTGTGTGAGTGTGTGTGAGTGTGTGAGTGAGAGAGTGTGTGAGAGTGTGAGTGTGAGAGAGTGTGTGAAAGTGTGAGAGTGAGAGAGTGTGATAGTTTGAGAGAGTGTGAAAGTGTGAGAGAGTGTGAGAGTGTGTGAGAGTGTGAGAGTGAGAGAGTGTGAGAGTGTGAGAGAGTGTGTGAGAGTGTGAGAGTGAGACAGTGTGAGAGTGTGTGAGAGTGTGAAAGAGTGTGAGTGTGAGAGTGTGAGAGAGTGTTTCAGTGTGTGAGAGTGTGAGAGTGTGAGAGTCAGAGAGTGTGAGAGTGTGAGAGAGAGTGTGAGAGTGTGAGAGAGAGTGTGAGTGTGAGATTGTGAGAGTGTGAGAGTAAGAGAGTGAGAGAGAGTGTGAGAGTGTGAGAGATTTTGTGAGAGTGTGAGAGTGTGAGAGAGTGTGTGAGTGTTAGAGAGCTTGTGAGAGTGTGAGAGTGTGACAGAGTGTGTGAGAGTTTGAGAGTGTGTGAGAGTGCGAGAGTGTGTGAGAGTGTGAGTGTGAGAGAGTGTGAGAGTGAGAGAGTGTGTGAGAGTGTGAGAGTGTGAGAGAGTGTGAGTGTGAGAGAGAGTGTGAGAGTGTGAGAGTGTGAGAGTGTGAGAGTGAGAGTGTGTGCGAGAGTGTGAGAGTGTAAGTGTGTGAGAGAGTGTGAGAGTGTGAGAGTTTGAGAGTGTGTGAGAGTGTGAGTGTGAGAGAAAGTGTGAGAGTGTGAGAGTGAGAGTGTGTGAGAGTGTGAGAGTGTGAGAGTGAGAGAGTTTGAGAGAGAGTGAGAGTGTGTGAGAATGTGAGAGTGAGAGTGTGTGAGAGTGTGAGAGATTGTGTGAGAGTGTGTGAGAGTGTGAGAGTGTGAGAGAGTGAGAGAGTGTGAGAATGTGTGAGTGTTAGAGAGTGTGAGAGAGTGTGTGACAGTGTGAGAGTGAGAGTGTGAGAGACTGTGTGAGAGTGTGTGAGAGTGTGAGAGTGAGAGACTGTGAGAGAGTGAGAGAGTGTGTGAGAGAGTGTAAGAGTTTGTGAGAGAGTGAGATTGAGAGAATGTATGAGTGTGAGAGTGAGAGTGTGTGTGAGAGTGTGTGAGAGTGTGAGAGTGTGAGAGAGTGAGAGACTGTGAGAATGTTTGAGTGTGAGAGAGTGTGTGAGAGTGTGAGGGTGAGAGAGAGTGAGAGTGTGAGAGACTGTGTGAGTGTGTGAGAGTGTGTGAGTGAGAGAGTGTGTGAGAGTGTGAGTGTGAGACAGTGTGTGAAAGTGTGAGAGTGAGAGATTGTGATAGTTTGAGAGAGTGTGAGAGTGTGTGAGAGTGTGAGAGTGAGAGAGTGTGAGAGTGTGTGAGAGTCTGTGAGAGTGTGAGAGTGAGAGAGTGTGAGAGTGTGTGAGAGTGTAAGAGAGTGTGAGTGTGAGAGTGTGAGAGAGTGTGTGAGAGTGTGAGAGTGTGAGAGTGTGAGAGTGTGAGAGAGTGTGTGAGAGTGTGAGAGTGTGAGAGAGTGTGTGAGTGTTAGAGAGTGTGTGAGAGTGTGAGAATTTGAGAGAGAGTGAGAGTGTGAGAGAGTGAGAGTGTGTGAGTGTGAGTGAGTGTGAGAGTGTGAGAGTGAGAGAGTGTGAGATTGTGAGAGAGTGTGTGAGAGTGTGAGAGTGTGAGAGAGTGTGTGAGTGTTAGTGTGTGAGAGTGTGAGAGTTTGAGAGAGAGTGAGAGTGTGAGAGAGTGAAAGTGTGTGAGTGTGAGTGAGTGTGAGAGTGTGAGAGTGAGAGAGTGTGAGAGTGTGAGAGAGTGTGAGAGTGTGAGAGAGTGTGTGAGAGTGTGAGAGTGAGAGAGTGTGAGAGTGTGAGTGAGTGTGTGAGAGTGTGAGAGTGTGAGAGAGTGTGTGAGTGTTAGAGAGTGTGTGAGAGTGTGAGAATTTGAGAGAGAGTGAGAGTGTGAGAGTGAGAGTGTGTGAGTGTGAGTGAGTGTGAGAGTGTGAGAGTGAGAGAGTGTGAGAGTGAGAGAGTGTGAGATTGTGAGAGAGTGTGTGAGAGTGTGAGAGTGTGAGAGAGTGTGTGAGTGTTAGAGATTGTGTGAGAGTGTGAGAGTTTGAGAGAGAGTGAGAGTGTGAGAGAGTGAAAGTGTGTGAGTGTGAGTGAGTGTGAGAGTGTGAGAGTGAGAGAGTGTGAGAGTGTGAGAGAGTGTGAGAGTGTGAGAGAGTGTGAGAGTGAGAGTGTGAGAGTGTAAGAGAGTGTGTGAGAGTGTGTGAGAGTGTGAGAGTGTGTGGGTGTGAGAGAGTGTGTGAGAGTGTGAGAGTGTGAAAGTGAGAGAGTGTGAGAGAGTGTGAGAGTGTGTGAGAGTGTGTGAGAGTGTGAGAGTGTGTGAGAGTGTGAGAGTGAGAGAGTGTGAGATTGTGAGAGAGTGTAGAGAGTGTGTGCGAGTGTGAGAGTGAGAGAGTCTGAGAGTGTTTGAGTGTGTGATTGTGAGAGAGTGTGAGAGAGTGAGAGTGAGATAGAGTGAGAGTGTGAGAGAGTGTGTGAAAGTGTGAGAGTGTGAGAGTATGTGAGTGTGAGAGAGTGTGTGAGAGTGTGAGAGTGAGAGAGTGTGAGACTGTGAGAGTGAGAGTGTGTGCGAGAGTGTGAGAGAGTGTGAGAGTGTGATAGTGAGAGAGTGTGAGAGTGTGCGAGAGTGTGAGAGTGAGAGAGTTTGAGATTGTGTGAGAGTGTGAGAGATTGTGAGAGTGAGAGAGTGTGAGAGTGTGAGAGATTGTGTGAGAGTGTGTGAGAGTGTGAGTGTGAGAGTGTGTGAGAGTGTGTGAGAGTGTGTAAGAGTGTGTGAGAGAGTGAGAGTGAGAGAGTGTGAGAATGAGTGAGTGTGAGAGAGTGTGAGAGTGTGATAGTGAGAGAGTGTGAGAGTGTGCGAGAGTGTGAGAGTGAGAGAGTTTGAGATTGTGTGAAAGTGTGAGAGATTGTGAGTGTGAGAGAGTGTGAGAGTGTGAGAGATTGTGTGAGAGTGTGTGAGAGTGTGAGTGTGAGAGTGTGTGAGAGTGTGAGAGTGTGAGAGAGTGAGAGAGTGTGAGAATGTGTGTGTGTGAGAGAGTGTGAGAGAGTGTGTGAGAGTGTGAGAGTGAGAGAGAGTGAGAGTGTGAGAGACTGTGTGAGAGTGTGTGAGAGTGTGTGAGTGAGAGAGTGTGTGAGTGTGTGAGTGTGAGAGAGTGTGTGAGAGTGTGAGTGAGACAGTGTGAAAGTGTGAGCGAGTGTGAGAGTGAGAGAGTGTGAGAGTGTGAGAGTGAGAGAGTGTGAGAGTGTGAGAGTGTGAGAGAGTGTGTGAGAGTGTGAGAGTGAGAATGTGTGAGAGTGTGTGAGAGTGTGAGAGTGTGAGAGAGTGTGTGAGTGTTAGAGAGTATGTGAGAGTGTGAGAGTTTGAGAGAGAGTGAGACTGTGAGAGAGAGAAAGTGTGTGAGAGTGAGAGAGTGTGAGAGTGTGAGAGTGAGAGAGTGTGAGAGTGTGAGAGCATGTGAGAGTGAGAGTGTGAGAGTGTAAGAGAGTGTGTGAGAGTGTGAGAGTGTGTGAGTGTGAGAGAGTGTGTGAGAGTGTGTGAGTGTGAAAGTGAGAGAGTGTGAGAGAGTGTGAGAGTGTGTGAGAGTGTGAGAGTGTGTGAGAGTGTGTGAGAGTGTGTGAGAGTGTGAGAGTGAGAGAGTGTGAGAGTGTGAGAGAGTGTAGAGCGTGTGTGCGAGTGTGAGAGTGAGAGAGTCTGAGAGTGTGTGAGTGTGAGAAAGTGTGAGAGAGTGAGAGAGTGTGAGAGTGTGAGAGAGTGTGTGAATGTGTGAGAGTGTGAGACTATGTGAGTGTGAGAGAGTGTGTGAGAGTGTGAGAGTGAGAGAGTGTGAGACTGTGAGAGTGAGAGTGAGTGCGAGAGTGTGAGAGTGTAAGAGTGTGAGAGAGTGTGAGAGTGTGAGTGTGTGAGAGTGTGTGAGAGTGTGAGAGTGTGAGAGTGTGTGAGTGTGAGAGAGTGTGAGAGTGTGATAGTGAGAGAGTGTGAAAGTGTGCGAGAGTGTGAGAGTGAGAGAGTTTGAGATTGTGTGAGAGTGTGAAAGAGTGTGAGTGTGAGAGTGTGAGAGAGTGTTTCAGTGTGTGAGAGTGTGAGAGTGTGAGAGTCAGAGAGTGTGAGAGTGTGAGAGAGAGTGTGAGAGTGTGAGAGAGAGTGTGAGTGTGAGATTGTGAGAGTGTGAGAGTAAGAGAGTGAGAGAGAGTGTGAGAGTGTGAGAGATTTTGTGAGAGTGTGAGAGAGTGTGTGAGTGTTAGAGAGTTTGTGAGAGTGTGAGAGTGTGACAGAGTGTGTGAGAGTGTGAGAGTGTGTGAGAGTGCGAGAGTGTGTGAGAGTGTGAGTGTGAGAGAGTGTGAGAGTGGGAGAGTGTGTGAGAGTGTGAGAGTGGGAGAGTGTGTGAGTGTGAGAGAGAGTGTGAGATTGTGAGAGTGTGAGAGTGTGAGAGTGAGAGTGTGTGCGAGAGTGTGAGAGTGTAAGAGTGTGAGAGAGTGTGAGAGTGTGAGTGTGTGAGAGTGTGTGAGAGTATGAGAGTGTGAGAGTGTGTGAGTGTGAGAGAGTGTGAGAGTGTGATAGTGAGAGAGTGTGAAAGTGTGCGAGAGTGTGAGAGTGAGAGAGTTTGAGATTGTGTGAGAGTGTGAAAGAGTGTGAGTGTGAGAGTGTGAGAGAGTGTTTCAGTGTGTGAGAGTGTGAGAGTGTGAGAGTCAGAGAGTGTGAGAGTGTGAGAGAGAGTGTGAGAGTGTGAGAGAGAGTGTGAGTGTGAGATTGTGAGAGTGTGAGAGTAAGAGAGTGAGAGAGAGTGTGAGAGTGTGAGAGATTTTGTGAGAGTGTGAGAGAGTGTGTGAGTGTTAGAGAGTTTGTGAGAGTGTGAGTGTGTGACAGAGTGTGTGAGAGTGTGAGAGTGTGTGAGAGTGCGAGAGTGTGTGAGAGTGTGAGTGTGAGAGAGTGTGAGAGTGGGAGAGTGTGTGAGAGTGTGAGAGTGGGAGAGTGTGTGAGTGTGAGAGAGAGTGTGAGAGTGTGAGAGTGTGAGAGTATGAGAGTGAGAGTGTGTGCGAGAGTGTGAGAGTTTGTGTGAGAGAGTGTGAGAGTGTGAGAGTTTGAGAGTGTGTGAGAGTGTGAGTGTGAGAGAGAGCGTGAGAGTGTGAGAGTGTGAGAGTGAGAGTGTGTGAGAGTGTGAGAGTGTGAGAGTGAGAGAGTTTGAGAGAGAGTGAGAGTGTGTGAGAATGTGAGAGTGAGAGTGTGTGAGAGTGTGAGAGATTGTGCGAGAGTGTGTGAGAGTGTGAGTGTGAGAGAGTGTGAGAGTGGGAGAGTGTGTGAGAGTGTGAGAGTGGGAGAGTGTGTGAGTGTGAGAGAGAGTGTGAGATTGTGAGAGTGTGAGAGTGTGAGAGTGAGAGTGTGTGCGAGAGTGTGAGAGTGTAAGAGTGTGAGAGAGTGTGAGAGTGTGAGTGTGTGAGAGTGTGAGAGAGTGTGTGACAGTGTGAGAGTGAGAGTGTGAGAGACTGTGTGAGAGTGTGTGAGAGTGTGAGAGTGAGAGACTGTGAGAGTGTGAGAGAGTGTGTGAGAGAGTGTAAGAGTTTGTGAGAGAGTGAGATTGAGAGAATGTATGAGTGTGAGAGTGAGTGTGTGTGAGAGTGTGTGAGAGTGTGAGAGTGTGAGAGAGTGAGAGACTGTGAGAATGTTTGAGTGTGAGAGAGTGTGTGAGAGTGTGAGGGTGAGAGAGAGTGAGAGTGTGAGAGACTGTGTGAGTATGTGAGAGTGTGTGAGTGAGAGAGTGTGTGAGAGTGTGAGTGTGAGAGAGTGTGTGAAAGTGTGAGAGTGAGAGAGTGTGATAGTTTGAGAGAGTGTGAGAGTGTGTGAGAGTGTGAGAGTGAGAGAGTGTGAGAGTGTGAGAGAGTCTGTGAGAGTGTGAGAGTGAGAGAGTGTGAGAGTGTGTGAGAGTGTAAGAGAGTGTGAGTGTGAGAGTGTGAGAGAGTGTGTGAGAGTGTGAGAGTGAGAGTGTGTGAGAGTGTGAGAGAGTGTGTGAGAGTGTGAGAGTGTGAGAGAGTGTGTGAGTGTTAGAGAGTGTGTGAGAGTGTGAGAATTTGAGAGAGAGTGAGAGTGTGAGAGAGTGAGAGTGTGTGAGTGTGAGTGAGTGTGAGAGTGTGAGAGTGAGAGAGTGTGAGAGTGAGAGAGTGTGAGATTGTGAGAGAGTGTGTGAGAGTGTGAGAGTGTGAGAGTGTGAGAGTGTGAGAGAGTGTGAGAGTGTGAGAGAGTGTGAGAGTGAGAGTGTGAGAGTGTAAGAGAGTGTGTGAAAGTGTGAGAGTGTGTGAGTGTGAGAGAGTGTGTGAGAGTGTGAGAGTGTGAAAGTGAGAGAGTGTGAGAGATTGTGAGAGTGTGTGAGAGTGTGAGAGTGTGTGAGAGTGTGTGAGAGTGTGAGATGAGAGAGTGTGAGATTGTGAGAGAGTGTAGAGAGTGTGTGCGAGTGTGAGAGTGAGAGAGTCTGAGAGTGTTTGAGTGTGTGATTGTGAGAGAGTGTGAGAGAGTGAGAGTGAGAGAGTGTGAGAGAGTGTGTGAAAGTGTGAGAGTGTGAGAGTATGTGAGTGTGAGAGAGTGTGTGAGAGTGTGAGAGTGAGAGAGTGTGAGACTGTGAGAGTGAGAGTGTGTGCGAGAGTGTGAGAGTGTAAGAGTGTGAGAAGAGTGTGAGAGTGTGAGTGTGTGAGAGTGTGTGAGAGTGTGAGATTGTGAGAGTGTGTGAGTGTGAGAGAGTGTGAGAGTGTGATAGTGAGAGAGTGTGAGAGTGTGCGAGAGTGTGAGAGTGAGAGAGTTTGAGATTGTGTGAGAGTGTGAGAGAGTGTGAGAGTGAGAGAGTGTGAGAGTGTGAGAGATTGTGTGGGAGTGTGTGAAAGTGTGAGTGTGAGAGTGTGTGAGAGTGTGTGAGAGTGTGTAAGAGTGTGTGAGAGAGTGAGAGTGAGACAGTGTATGACTGTGAGAGTGAGAGTGTGTGTGAGAGTGTGTGAGAGTGTGAGAGTGTGAGAGAGTGAGAGAGTGTGAGAATGAGTGAGTGTGAGAGAGTGTGAGAGAGTGTGTGAGAGAGTGTGAGAGTGTGTGAGTGAGAGAGTGTGTGAGTGTGTGAGTGTGAGAGAGTGTGTGAGAGTGTGAGTGAGACAGTGAGAAAGTGTGAGCGAGTGTGAGAGTGTGAGAGTGTTAGAGTGTGAGAGTGTGAGAGTGAGAGAGTGTGAGAGTGTGAGAGAGTGTGTGAGAGTGTGAGAGTGAGACAGTGTGAGAGTGTGTGAGAGTGTGAGAGGGTGTGTGAGTGTGTGAGAGTGTGTGAGTGTGAGAGTGAGAGAGAGTGTGAGAGTGTGAGAGTGAGAGAGTGTGAGAGTGCGAGAGAGTGTGTGAGAGTGTGAGAGTGTGAGAGAGTGTGTGAGTGTTAGAGAGTGTGTGAGAGTGTGAGAGTTTGAGAGAGAGTGAGAGTGTGAGAGAGTGAAAGTGTGTGAGTGTGAGTGAGTGCGAGAGTGTGAGAGTGAGAGAGTGTGAGAGTGTGAGAGAGTGTGAGAGTGAGAGTGTGAGAGTGTAAGAGAGTGTGTGAGAGTGTGAGAGTGTTTGAGTGAGAGAGAGTGTGTGAGAGTGTGAGAGTGTGAAAGTGAGAGAGTGTGAGAGAGTGTGAGAGTGTGTGAGAGTGTGAGTGTGTGAGAGTGTGTGAGAGTGTGTGAGTGAGAGAGTGTGTGAGTGTGTGAGTGTGAGAGAGTGTGCGAGAGTGTGAGAGTGAGAGAGTTTGAGATTGTGTGAGAGTGTGAGAGAGTGTGAGAGTGAGAGACTGTGAGAGTGTGAGAGATTGTGTGAGAGTGTGTGAAAGTGTGAGTGTGAGAGTGTGTGAGAGTGTGTGAGAGTGTGTAAGAGTGTGTGAGAGAGTGAGAGTGAGACAGTGTATGACTGTGAGAGTGAGAGTGTGTGTGAGAGTGTGTGAGAGTGTGAGAGTGTGAGAGAGTGAGAGAGTGTGAGAATGAGTGAGTGTGAGAGAGTGTGAGAGAGTGTGTGAGAGAGTGTGAGAGTGTGTGAGTGAGAGAGTGTGTGAGTGTGTGAGTGTGAGAGAGTGTGTGAGAGTGTGAGTGAGACAGTGTGAAAGTGTGAGCGAGTGTGAGAGTGAGAGAGTGTTAGAGTGTGAGAGTGTGAGAGTGAGAGAGTGTGAGAGTGTGAGAGAGTGTGTGAGAGTGTGAGAGTGAGAGAGTGTGAGAGTGTGTGAGAGTGTGAGAGAGTGAGAGTGTGTGAGTGTGAGTGAGTGTGAGAGTGTGAGGGTGAGAGAGAGTGAGAGTGTGAGAGACTGTGTGAGTGTGTGAGAGTGTGTGAGTGAGAGAGTGTGTGAGAGTGTGAGTGTGAGAGAGTGTGTGAAAGTGTGAGAGTGAGAGAGTGTGATAGTTTGAGAGAGTGTGAAAGTGTGAGAGAGTGTGAGAGTGTGTGAGAGTGTGAGAGTGAGAGAGTGTGAGAGTGTGAGAGAGTGTGTGAGAGTGTGAGAGTGAGACAGTGTGAGAGTGTGTGAGAGTGTGAGAGAGTGTGTGAGTGTGTGAGAGTGTGTGAGTGTGAGAGTGAGAGAGAGTGTGAGAGTGTGAGAGTGAGAGAGTGTGAGAGTGCGAGAGAGTGTGTGAGAGTGTGAGAGTGTGAGAGAGTGTGTGAGTGTTAGAGAGTGTGTGAGAGTGTGAGAGTTTGAGAGAGAGTGAGAGTGTGAGAGAGTGAAAGTTTGTGAGTGTGAGTGAGTGTGAGAGTGTGAGAGTGAGAGAGTGTGAGAGTGTGAGAGAGTGTGAGAGTGAGAGTGTGAGAGTGTAAGAGAGTGTGTGAGAGTGTGAGAGTGTTTGAGTGTGAGAGAGTGTGTGAGAGTGTGAGAGTGTGAAAGTGAGAGAGTGTGAGAGAGTGTGAGAGTGTGTGAGAGTGTGAGAGTGTGTGAGAGTGTGTGAGAGTGTGTGAGAGTGTGAGAGTGAGAGAGTGTGAGAGTGTGAGAGAGTGTGAGAGTGTGTGAGAGTGTGAGAGTGAGAGAGTGAGAGAGTGTGAGTGTGTGAGTGTGAGAGAGTGTGAGAGAGTGAGAGTGAGAGAGTGTGAGAGTGTGAGAGAGTGTGTGAATGTGTGAGAGTGTGAGACTATGTGAGTGTGAGAGAGTGTGTGAGAGTGTGAGAGTGAGAGAGTGTGAGACTGTGAGAGTGAGAGTGTGTGCGAGAGTGTGAGAGTGTAAGAGTGTGAGAGAGTGTGAGAGTGTGAGTGTGTGTGAGAGTGTGAGAGTGTGAGAGTGTGTGAGTGTGAGAGAGTGTGAGAGTGTGATAGTGAGATTGTGTGAGAGTGTGCAAGAGTGTGAGAGTGAGAGAGTTTGAGATTGAGTGAGAGTGTGAGAGAGAGTGAGAGTGAGAGAGTGTGATAGTGTTAGAGATTGTGTGAGAGTGTGTGAGAGTGTGAGAGTGAGAGTGTGTGAGAGTGTGTGAGAGTGTGTAAGAGTGTGTGAGAGAGTGAGAGTGAGATAGTGTATGACTGTGAGAGTGAGAGTGTGTGTGAGAGTGTGAGAGTGTGAGAGAGTGAGAGAGTGTGAGAATGAGTGAGTGTGAGAGAGTGTGAGAGAGTGTGTGAGAGAGTGAGTGTGAGAGAGAGTGAGAGTGTGAGAGAATGTGTGAGAGTGTGAGTGAGACAGTGTGAAAGTGTGAGCGAGTGTGAGAGTGAGAGAGTGTGAGAGTGTGAGAGAGTGAGAGTGAGAGAGTGTGAGAGTGTGAGAGAGTGTGTGAGAGTGTGAGAGTGAGACAGTGTGAGAGTGTGTGAGATTGTGAGAGAGTGTGTGAGTGTGTGAGATTGTGTGAGTGTGAGAGTGAGAGAGAGTGTGAGAGTGTGAGAGTGAGAGAGTGTGAGAGTGCGAGAGAGTGTGTGAGAGTGTGAGAGTGTGAGAGAGTGTGTGAGTGTTAGAGAGTGTGTGAGATTGTGAGAGAGTGAGAGAGTGTGTGAGTGTGAGAGTGGGAGAGTAAGAGAGTGTGAGAGATTGTGTGAGAGTGTGTGAGAGTGTGAGTGTGATAGAGTGTGAGTGTGAGCGAGTGTGTGAGAGTGTGAGAGTGTGAGAAAGTGTGAGTGTGAGAGAGTGTGTGAGAGTGTGAGCGTGTGAGAGTGTGAGAGTGAGAGTGTGTGCGAGAGTGTGAGAGTGTAAGTGTGTGAGAGAGTGTGAGAGTGTGAGAGTTTGAGAGTGTGTGAGAGTGTGAGAGTGTGAGAGTGTAAGAGTGTGAGGGAGTGTGAGAGTAAGAGAGGGTGAGAGAGTGTGAGAGTGTGTGAGTGTGAGAGAGTGTGTGAGAGTGTGAGAGTGTGAGAGTGAGAGAGTTTGAGAGAGAGTCAGAGTGTCTGAGAATGTGAGAGTGAGAGAGTGTGAGAGTGTGAGAGATTGTGTGAGAGTGTGTGAGAGTGTGAGAGTGTGAGAGAGTGTGTGAGTGTGCGAGAGTGTGTGAGCGAGTGTAAGAGTGTGTGAAAGTGTGAGAGTGTGAGAGAGTGAGTGAGTGTGAGAATGTGTGAGTGTGAGAGAGTGTGAGAGAGTGTGTGAGAGTGTGAGTGTGAGAGTGAGAGTGTGAGATACTGTGTGAGAGTGTGTGAGAGTGTGTGAGTGAGAGAGTGTGTGACTGTGTGAGTGTGAGAGAGTGTGTGAGAGTGTGAGAGTGAGTGAGTGTGTGAGTGTGAGAGTGGGAGAGTAAGAGAGTGTGAGAGATTGTGTGAGAGTGTGTGAGAGTGTGAGTGTGAGAGAGTGTGAGTGTGGGCGAGTGTGTGAGAGTGTGAGAGTGTGTGTGAGTGTGAGTGTGAGAGAGTGTGTGAGAGTGTGAGCGTGTGAGAGTGTGAGAGTGAGAGTGTGTGCGAGAGTGTGAGAGTGTAAGTGTGTGAGAGAGTGTGAGAGTGTGAGAGTTTGAGATTGTGTGAGAGTGTGAGAGTCTATGAGTGAGAGAGAGTGTGAGAGTAAGAGAGTGTGAGAGAGTGTGAGAGTGTGTGAGTGTGAGAGAGTGTGTGAGAGTGTGAGAGTGTGAGAGTGAGAGAGTTTGAGAGAGAGTGAGAGTGTGTGAGAATGTGAGAGTGAGAGAGTGTGAGAGTGTGAGAGATTGTGTGAGAGTGTGTGAGAGTCTGAGAGTGTGAGAGAGTGTGTGAGTGTGAGAGAGTGTGTGAGAGGGTGTAAGAGTGTGTGAGAGTGTGAGGGTGTGAGAGAGTGAGAGAGTGTGAGAATGTGTGAGTGTGAGAGAGTGTGAGAGAGTGTGTGAGAGTGTGAGTGTGAGAGTGAGAGTGTGAGAGACTGTGAGAGAGTGTGTGAGAGTGTGTGAGTGAGAGCGTGTGTGACTGTGTGAGTGTGAGAGAGTGTGTGAGAGTGTGAGAGTGAGAGAGTGTGAAAGTGTGAGAGAGTGTGAGAGTGTGTGAGAGTGTGAGAGTGTGAGAGTGAGAGAGTTTGAGAGAGAGTGAGAGAGTGTGTGAGAATGTGAGAGTGAGAGAGTGTGAGAGTGTGAGAGAGTGTGTGAGTGTGAGATTGTGAGAGTGTGAGAGTAAGAGAGTGTGAGAGAGTGTGAGAGCATGAGAGATTTTGTGAGAGTGTGAGAGTATGAGAGAGTGTGTGAGTGTTAGAGAGTTTGTGAGAGTGTGAGACTGTGACAGAGTGTGTGAGAGTGTGAGAGTGTGTGAGAGTGTGAGAGTGTGTGAGAGTGTGAGTGTGAGAGATTGTGAGAGTGACAGAGTGTGTGAGAGTGAAAGAGTGTGAGAGAGTGTGAGTGTGAGAGAGAGTGTGAGAGTGTGAGAGTGAGAGTGTGTGCGAGAGTGTGAGAGTGTAAGTGTGTGAGAGAGTGTGAGAGTGTGAGAGAGTGTGAGAGTGTGAGAGTGAGAGAGTGTGAGAGTGTGAGAGAGTGTGTGAGAGTGTGTGAAAGTGTGAGAGTGAGAGAGTGTCATAGTGTGAGAGATTGTGTGAGAGTGTGTGTGAGAGTGAGAGTCAGAGAGTGTATGTGTGTGAGAGTTAGAGAGTGTGTGAGAGTGTGTGAGAGTGTGAGAGTGTGTGAGAATGTGTGAGAGTGAGAGAGTGTGAGAGAGTGTGTGAGAGTGTGAGAGTGAGAGAGTGTGAGAGAGTGTGTGAGATTGTGTGAGTGAGAGAGTGTGTGAGAGTGTGAGTGTGAGAGAGTCTGTGAGAGAGTGTGAGAGTAAGAGAGTGTGAGAGAGTGTGAGAGCATGAGAGATTTTGTGAGAGTGTGAGAGTGTGAGAGAGTGTGTGAGTGTTAGAGAGTTTGTGAGAGTGTGAGACTTTGACAGAGTGTGTGAGAGTGTGAGAGTGTGTGAGAGTGTGAGAGTGTGTGAGAGTGTGAGTGTGAGAGATTGTGAGAGTGACAGAGTGTGTGAGAGTGAAAGAGTGTGAGAGAGTGTGAGTGTGAGAGAGAGTGTGAGAGTGTGAGAGTGAGAGTGTGTGCGAGAGTGTGAGAGTGTAAGTGTGTGAGAGAGTGTGAGAGTGTGAGAGAGTGTGAGAGTGTGAGAGTGAGAGAGTGTGAGAGTGTGAGAGAGTGTGTGAGAGTGTGTGAGAGTGTGAGAGTGAGAGAGTGTCATAGTGTGAGAGATTGTGTGAGAGTGTGTGTGAGAGTGAGAATCAGAGAGTGTATGTGTGTGAGAGTTAGAGAGTGTGTGAGAGTGTGTGAAAGTGTGAGAGTGTGAGAGTGTGTGAGAATGTGTGAGAGTGTGAGAGTGAGAGTGTGAGAGAGTGTTAGATTGTGTGAGAGTGTGTGAGAGAGTGAGAGTCAGAGAGTGTATGTGTGTGAGAGTGGGAGAGTGTGTGAGAGTGTGTGAGCGTTTGAGAGTGTGAGTGTGAGAACGTGTGAGTGTGAGAGAGTGTGAGAGAGTGTTTGAGAGTGTGAGAGTGAGAGAGTGTGAGAATGTGAGAGAGTGTGTGAGAGTGTGAGAGTGAGAGTATGAGAGAGTCTGTGAGAGTGTGTGAGACTGTGAGAGTGAGAGAGTGTGAGAGTGTGAGAGAGTGTGTGAGTGTGTGAGAGTGTGAGATGAGAGAGTGTGTGAGTGTGAGAGAGTGTGTGAGAGTGTGTAAGAGTGTGTGAGAGAGTGAGGGTGAGAGAGTGTATGAGTGTGAGAGTGAGAGAGTCTGTAAGAGTGTGAGAGTGAGAGAGTGAGAGAGTGTGAGAGAGTTTGTGAGAGTGTGTGAGAGTGTGAGAGATTGAGAAAGTGTGAGAGTGTGTGGGTGTGAGAGAGTGTGAGAGAGTGAGTGAGAGTGAGAGTGTGTGAGAGTGTGAGAGAGGGTGAGAGTGTTTGAGTGTGAGAGAGTGTGTGAGAGTGTGTGAGAGTGAGAGAGTGTGAGAGAGTGTGTGAGAGTGTGAAAAAGTGTGTGAGAGAGTGAGAGTGAGAGAGTGTATGAGTGTGAGAGTGAGAGAGTTTGTGAGAGCGTGAGAGTGAGAGAGTGAGAGAGTGTGAGAGAGTTTGTGAGAGTGTGTGAGAGTGTGAGAGTGAGAGTGTGTGAGAGAGTGTGAGTGTGAGAGAGTGTGAGAGAGTGTTTGAGAGTTTGAGAGTGAGAGAGTGTGAGAGTGTGAGAGAGTGTGAGAGTGTGAGAGAGTGTGTGAGAGTGTGAGAGTGAGAGAGTGTGTGAGAGCGTGAGAGTGTGAGAGTGTGTGAGTGTGAGAGTGTGAGAGAGTGTGAGAGTGTGAGAGAGTGTGTGAGAGTGTGAGAGTGAGAGAGTGTGTGAGAGTGTTAGAGTGTGAGAGTGTGAGAGTGTGTGTGTGAGAGTGAGAGAGTCTGAGAGTGTGAGAGTGTGTGAGTGTGAGAGTGAGAGAGTCTGAGAGTGTGTGAGTGTGAGAGTGAGAGAGTGTGAAAGTGTGAGCGAGTGTGAGAGTGAGAGAGTGTGAGAGTGTGAGAGTGTGAGAGTGAGAGAGTGTGAGAGTGTGAGAGAGCATGTGAGAGTGTGAGAGTGAGACAGTGTGAGAGTGTGTGAGAGTGTGAGAGAGTGTGTGAGTGTGTGAGAGTGTGTGAGTGTGAGAGTGAGAGAGAGTGTGAGAGTGTGTGAGAGTGTGAGTGTGAGAGATTGTGAGAGTGACAGAGTGTGTGAGAGTGAAAGAGTGTGAGAGAGTGTGAGTGTGAGAGAGAGTGTGAGAGTGTGAGAGTGAGAGTGTGTGCGAGAGTGTGAGAGTGTAAGTGTGTGAGAGAGTGTGAGAGTGTGAGAGAGTGTGAGAGTGTGAGAGTGAGAGAGTGTGAGAGTGTGAGAGAGTGTGTGAGAGTGTGTGAGAGTGTGAGAGTGAGAGAGTGTGATAGTGTGAGAGATTGTGTGAGAGTGTGTGTGAGAGTGAGAATCAGAGAGTGTATGTGTGTGAGAGTTAGAGAGTGTGTGAGAGTGTGTGAGAGTGTGAGAGTGTGAGAGTGTGTGAGAATGTGTGAGAGTGAGAGAGTGTGAGAGAGTGTGTGAGAGTGTGAGAGTGAGAGAGTGTGAGAGAGTGTGTGAGATTGTGTGAGTGAGAGAGTGTGTGAGAGTGTGAGTGTGAGAGAGTCTGTGAGAGTGTGAGAGTTTGAGAGTGAGAGAGTGAGAGAGTCTGTGAGAGTGTGTGAGACTGTGAGAGTGAGAGAGTGTGAGAGTGTGAGAGAGTGTGAGAGTGTGTGAGAGTGTGAGATGAGAGAGTGTGTGAGTGTGAGAGAGTGTGTGAGAGTGTGTAAGAGTGTGTGAGAGAGTGAGAGTGAGAGAGTGTATGAGTGTGAGAGTGAGAGAGTGTGTGAGAGTGTGAGAGTGAGAGAGTGTGAGAGTGTGAGAGAGTGTGTGAGAGTGTGTGAGAGTGTGAGAGAGTGAGAAAGTGTGAGAGTGTGTGGGTGTGAGATTGTGTGAGAGAGTGTGTGAGAGTGTGAGAGTGAGAGAGTGTGAGAGAGGGTGAGAGTGTGTGAGAGTGTGAGAGTGTGTGAGAGTGTGTGAGAGTGTGAGAGTGTGAGAGAGTGTGTGAGAGTGTGAAAAAGTGTGTGAGAGAGTGAGAGTGAGAGAGTGTATGAGTGTGAGAGTGAGAGAGTTTGTGAGAGCGTGAGAGTGAGAGAGTGAGAGAGTGTGAGAGAGTTTGTGAGAGTGTGTGAGAGTGTGAGAGTGAGAGTGTGTGAGAGAGTGTGAGTGTGAGAGAGTGTGAGAGAGTGTTTGAGAGTTTGAGAGTGAGAGAGTGTGAGAGTGTGAGAGAGTGTGAGAGTGTGAGAGAGTGTGTGAGAGTGTGAGAGTGAGAGAGTGTGTGAGAGCGTTAGAGTGTGAGAGTGTGTGAGAGTGCGAGAGTGTGAGGGTGTGAGAGTGTGAGAGAGTGTGTGAGAGTGTGAGAGTGAGAGAGTGTGTGAGAGTGTTAGAGTGTGAGAGAGTGAGAGTGTGTGTGTGAGAGTGAGAGAGTCTGAGAGTGTGAGAGTGTGTGAGTGTGAGA
Source organism: Carcharodon carcharias (assembly GCF_017639515.1). Taxonomy (NCBI): domain Eukaryota; kingdom Metazoa; phylum Chordata; class Chondrichthyes; order Lamniformes; family Lamnidae; genus Carcharodon; species Carcharodon carcharias. Next base: position 3,431,051 of record NW_024470584.1, read on the forward strand.
GTGAGAGAGTCTGAGAGTGTGTGAGTGTGAGAGTGAGAGAGTGAGAGAGTGTGAGCGAGTGTGAGAGTGAGAGAGTGTGAGAGTGTGAGAGTGAGAGAGTGAGAGAGTGTGAGAGTGTGAGAGAGCATGTGAGAGTGTGAGAGTGAGACAGTGTGAGAGTGTGTGAGAGTGTGAGAGAGTGTGTGAGTGTGTGAGAGTGTGTGAGTGTGAGAGTGAGAGAGAGTGTGAGAGTGTGTGAGAGTGTGAGAGTGAGAGAGTGTGAGAGTGTGAGAGAGTGTGTGAGAGTGTGAGAGGGTGAGAGAGTGTGTGAGTGTTAGAGAGTGTGTGAGAGTGTGAGAGTGTGTGAGTGTGAGAGTGGGAGAGTAAGAGAGTGTGAGAGATTGTGTGAGAGAGTGTGTGAGAGTGTGAGAGTGTGAGAGAGTGCGAGTGTGAGAGAGTGTGTGAGAGTGTGAGCGTGTGAGAGTGTGAGAGTGAGAGTGTGTGTGAGAGTGTGAGAGTGTAAGTGTGTGAGAGAGTGTGAGAGTGTGAGAGTTTGAGTGTGTGAGAGTGTGAGAGTGTGAGAGTGTGAGAGTGTATGAGTGTGAGAGAGTGTGAGAGTGTGTGAGTGTGAAGAGAGTGTGTGAGAGTGTGAGAGTGTGAGAGTGAGAGAGTGTGAGAGTGTGAGAGACTGTGTGAGAGTGTGTGAGAGTGTGTGAGAGGGTGTAAGAGTGTGTGAGAGTGTGAGAGTGTGAGAGAGTGAGAGAGTGTGAGAATGTGTGAGTGTGAGAAAGTGTGAGAGAGTTTGTGAGAGTGTGAGTGTGAGAGTGAGAGTGTGAAAGACTGTGTGAGAGTGTGTGAGAGTGTGTGAGTGAGAGAGTGTGTGACTGTGTGAGAGTGAGAGAGTGTGTGAGAGTGTGAGAGTGAGAGAGTGTGAAAGTGTGAGAGAGTGTGAGAGTGTGTGAGAGTGTGAGAGTGAGAGAGTGTGAGAGTGTGAGAGAGTGTGTGAGAGTGTGAGAGTGAGACAGTGTGAGAGTGTGTGAGAGTGTGAGAGTGTGAGAGTCAGAGAGTGTGAGAGTGTGAGAGAGAGTGTGAGAGTGTGAGAGAGTGTGTGAGTGTTAGAGAGTGTGTGAGAGTGTGAGAGAGTGTGTGAGTGTGAGATTGTGAGAGTGTGAGAGTAAGAGAGTGTGAGAGTCTGTGAGAGTGTGAGAGATTTTGTGAGAGTGTGAGAGAGTGTGTGAGTGTTAGAGAGTTTGTGAGAGTGTGAGAGTGTGACAGAGTGTGTGAGAGTGTGAGAGTGTGTGAGAGTGTGAGAGTGTGAGAGAGTGTGAGTGTGAGAGATTGTGAGAGTGACAGAATGTGTGAGAGTGTGAGAGTGTGAGAGAGTGTGAGTTTGAGAGAGAGTGTGAGAGTGTGAGAGTGTGAGAGTGTGATAGTGAGAGTGAGTGCGAGAGTGTGAGAGTGTAAGTGTGTGAGAGAGTGTGAGAGTGTGAGAGTGTGAGAGAGTGTGAGAGTGTGAGAGTGAGAGAGTGTGAGAGAGTGTGTGACAGTGTGTGAGAGTGTGAGAGTGAGAGAGTGTGATAGTGTGAGAGATTGTGTGAGAGTGTGTGTGAGAGTGAGAGTCAGAGAGTGTATGTGTGTGAGAGATAGAGAGTGTGTGAGAGTGTGTGAGAGTGTGAGAGAGTGTGAGTGTGAGAGAGTGTGAGAGAGTGTTTGAGAGTGTGAGAGTGAGAGAGTGAGAGAGTGTGAGAGTGTGAGAAAGTGTGTGAGAGTGTGAAAGAGTGTGTGAGAGAGTGAGAGTGAGAGAGTGCATGAGTGTGAGAGTGAGAAAGTGTGTGAGAGCGTGAGAGTGAGAGAGTGTGAGAGAGTTTGTGAGAGTGTGTGAGAGTGTGAGAGTGAGAGTGTGTGAGAGAGTGTGAGTGTGAGAGAGTGTGAGAAATTGTTTGAGAGTGTGAGAGTGAGAGTGTGTGAGAGTGTGAGAGAGTGTGAGAGTGTGAGAGAGTGTGTGAGAGTGTGAGAGTGAGAGAGTGTGTGAGAGTGTTAGAGTGTGAGAGTGTGAGAGTGTGTGAGTGTGAGAGTGAGAGAGTCTGAGACTGTGAGAGTGTGTGAGTGTGAGAGTGAGAGAGTCTGAGAGTGTGTGAGTGTGAGAGTGAGAGAGTGTGAAAGTGTGAGCGAGTGTGAGAGTGAGAGAGTGTGAGAGTGAGAGAGTGTGAGAGTGTGAGTGTGTGAGAGTGTGAGAGTGTGTGAGAGTGTGAGTGTGAGAGATTGTGAGAGTGACAGAGTGTGTGAGAGTGAAAGAGTGTGAGAGAGTGTGAGTGTGAGAGAGAGTGTGAGAGTGTGAGAGTGAGAGTGTGTGCGAGAGTGTGAGAGTGTAAGTGTGTGAGAGAGTGTGAGAGTGTGAGAGAGTGTGAGAGTGTGAGAGTGAGAGAGTGTGAGAGTGTGAGAGAGTGTGTGAGAGTGTGTGAGAGTGTGAGAGTGAGAGAGTGTCATAGTGTGAGAGATTGTGTGAGAGTGTGTGTGCGAGTGAGAATCAGAGAGTGTATGTGTGTGAGAGTTAGAGAGTGTGTGAGAGTGTGTGAGAGTGTGAGAGTGTGAGAGTGTGTGAGAATGTGTGAGAGTGAGAGAGTGTGAGAGAGTGTGTGAGAGTGTGAGAGTGAGAGAGTGTGAGAGAGTGTGTGAGATTGTGTGAGTGAGAGAGTGTGTGAGAGTGTGAGTGTGTGAGAGTGTGTGAGAGTGTGAGAGTTTGAGAGTGAGAGAGTGAGAGAGTGTGAGAGTGTGAGAGATTGTGAGAGTGTGTGAGAGTGTGAGAGTGAGAGTGTGAGAGAGTGTTAGATTGTGTGAGAGTGTGTGAGAGAGTGAGAGTCAGAGAGTGTATGTGTGTGAGAGTGGGAGAGTGTGTGAGAGTGTGTGAGCGTTTGAGAGTGTGAGTGTGAGAACGTGTGAGTGTGAGAGAGTGTGAGAGAGTGTTTGAGAGTGTGAGAGTGAGAGAGCTGTGAGAATGTGAGAGAGTGTGTGAGAGTGTGAGAGTGAGAGTATGAGAGAGTCTGTGAGAGTGTGTGAGACTGTGAGAGTGAGAGAGTGTGAGAGTGTGAGAGAGTGTGAGAGTGTGTGAGAGTGTGAGATGAGAGAGTGTGTGAGTGTGAGAGAGTGTGTGAGAGTGTGTAAGAGTGTGTGAGAGAGTGAGGGTGAGAGAGTGTATGAGTGTGAGAGTGAGAGAGTCTGTAAGAGTGTGAGAGTGAGAGAGTGAGAGAGTGTGAGAGAGTTTGTGAGAGTGTGTGAGAGTGTGAGAGATTGAGAAAGTGTGAGAGTGTGTGGGTGTGAGAGAGTGTGAGAGAGTGAGTGAGAGTGAGAGTGTGTGAGAGTGTGAGAGAGGGTGAGAGTGTTTGAGTGTGAGAGAGTGTGTGAGAGTGTGTGAGAGTGAGAGAGTGTGAGAGAGTGTGTGAGAGTGTGAAAAAGTGTGTGAGAGAGTGAGAGTGAGAGAGTGTATGAGTGTGAGAGTGAGAGAGTTTGTGAGAGCGTGAGAGTGAGAGAGTGAGAGAGTGTGAGAGAGTTTGTGAGAGTGTGTGAGAGTGTGAGAGTGAGAGTGTGTGAGAGAGTGTGAGTGTGAGAGAGTGTGAGAGAGTGTTTGGGAGTTTGAGAGTGAGAGAGTGTGAGAGTGTGAGAGAGTGTGAGAGTGTGAGAGAGTGTGTGAGAGTGTGAGAGTGAGAGAGTGTGTGAGAGCGTTAGAGTGTGAGAGTGTGTGAGTGTGAGAGTGTGAGAGAGTGTGAGAGTGTGAGAGAGTGTGTGAGAGTGTGAGAGTGAGAGAGTGTGTGAGAGTGTTAGAGTGTGAGAGTGTGAGAGTGTGTGTGTGAGAGTGAGAGAGTCTGAGAGTGTGAGAGTGTGTGAGTGTGAGAGTGAGAGAGTCTGAGAGTGTGTGAGTGTGAGAGTGAGAGAGTGTGAAAGTGTGAGCGAGTGTGAGAGTGAGAGAGTGTGAGAGTGTGAGAGTGTGAGAGTGAGAGAGTGTGAGAGTGTGAGAGAGCATGTGAGAGTGAGAGAGTGAGACAGTGTGAGAGTGTGTGAGAGTGTGAGAGAGTGTGTGAGTGTGTGAGAGTGTGTGAGTGTGAGAGTGAGAGAGAGTGTGAGAGTGTGTGAGAGTGTGAGTGTGAGAGATTGTGAGAGTGACAGAGTGTGTGAGAGTGAAAGAGTGTGAGAGAGTGTGAGTGTGAGAGAGAGTGTGAGAGTGTGAGAGTGAGAGTGTGTGCGAGAGTGAGAGAGTGTAAGTGTGTGAGAGAGTGTGAGAGTGTGAGAGAGTGTGAGAGTGTGAGAGTGAGAGAGTGTGAGAGTGTGAGAGAGTGTGTGAGAGTGTGTGAGAGTGTGAGAGTGAGAGAGTGTGATAGTGTGAGAGATTGTGTGAGAGTGTGTGTGAGAGTGAGAATCAGAGAGTGTATGTGTGTGAGAGTTAGAGAGTGTGTGAGAGTGTGTGAGAGTGTGAGAGTGTGAGAGTGTGTGAGAATGTGTGAGAGTGAGAGAGTGTGAGAGAGTGTGTGAGAGTGTGAGAGTGAGAGAGTGTGAGAGAGTGTGTGAGATTGTGTGAGTGAGAGAGTGTGTGAGAGTGTGAGTGTGAGAGAGTCTGTGAGAGTGTGAGAGTTTGAGAGTGAGAGAGTGAGAGAGTGTGAGAGTGTGAGAGATTGTGAGAGTGTGTGAGAGTGTGAGAGTGAGAGTGTGAGAGAGTGTTAGATTGTGTGAGAGTGTGTGAGAGAGTGAGAGTCAGAGAGTGTATGTGTGTGAGAGTGGGAGAGTGTGTGAGAGTGTGTGAGCGTTTGAGAGTGTGAGTGTGAGAACGTGTGAGTGTGAGAGAGTGTGAGAGAGTGTTTGAGAGTGTGAGAGTGAGAGAGTGTGAGAATGTGAGAGAGTGTGTGAGAGTGTGAGAGTGAGAGTATGAGAGAGTCTGTGAGAGTGTGTGAGACTGTGAGAGTGAGAGAGTGTGAGAGTGTGAGAGAGTGTGAGAGTGTGTGAGAGTGTGAGATGAGAGAGTGTGTGAGTGTGAGAGAGTGTGTGAGAGTGTGTAAGAGTGTGTGAGAGAGTGAGGGTGAGAGAGTGTATGAGTGTGAGAGTGAGAGAGTCTGTAAGAGTGTGAGAGTGAGAGAGTGAGAGAGTGTGAGAGAGTTTGTGAGAGTGTGTGAGAGTGTGAGAGATTGAGAAAGTGTGAGAGTGTGTGGGTGTGAGAGAGTGTGAGAGAGTGAGTGAGAGTGAGAGTGTGTGAGAGTGTGAGAGAGGGTGAGAGTGTTTGAGTGTGAGAGAGTGTGTGAGAGTGTGTGAGAGTGAGAGAGTGTGAGAGAGTGTGTGAGAGTGTGAAAAAGTGTGTGAGAGAGTGAGAGTGAGAGAGTGTATGAGTGTGAGAGTGAGAGAGTTTGTGAGAGCGTGAGAGTGAGAGAGTGAGAGAGTGTGAGAGAGTTTGTGAGAGTGTGTGAGAGTGTGAGAGTGAGAGTGTGTGAGAGAGTGTGAGTGTGAGAGAGTGTGAGAGAGTGTTTGAGAGTTTGAGAGTGAGAGAGTGTGAGAGTGTGAGAGAGTGTGAGAGTGTGAGAGAGTGTGTGAGAGTGTGAGAGTGAGAGAGTGTGTGAGAGTGTGAGAGTGTGAGAGTGTGTGAGTGTGAGAGTGTGAGAGAGTGTGAGAGTGTGAGAGAGTGTGTGAGAGTGTGAGAGTGAGAGAGTGTGAGAGAGTGTTAGAGTGTGAGAGTGTGAGAGTGTGTGTGTGAGAGTGAGAGAGTCTGAGAGTGTGAGAGTGTGTGAGTGTGAGAGTGAGAGAGTCTGAGAGTGTGTGAGTGTGAGAGTGAGAGAGTGTGAAAGTGTGAGCGAGTGTGAGAGTGAGAGAGTGTGAGAGTGTGAGAGTGTGAGAGTGAGAGAGTGTGAGAGTGTGAGAGAGCATGTGAGAGTGTGAGAGTGAGACAGTGTGAGAGTGTGTGAGAGTGTGAGAGAGTGTGTGAGTGTGTGAGAGTGTGTGAGTGTGAGAGTTTGAGAGAGTGTGTGAGTGTGTGAGAGTGTGAGAGTGAGAGAGTGTGAGAGTGTGAGAGAGTGTGTGAGAGAGTGCGAGTGTGAGAGAGTGTGTGAGTGTGAGAGAGTGTGTGAGAGTGTGAGAGTGTGTGAGTGTGAGAGTGGGAGAGTGAGAGAGTGTGAGAGATTGTGTGAGAGAGTGTGTGAGAGTGTGAGAGTGTGAGAGAGTGCGAGTGTGAGAGAGTGTGTGAGAGTGTGAGCGTGTGAGAGTGTGAGAGTGAGAGTGTGTGTGAGAGTGTGAGAGTGTAAGTGTGTGAGAGAGTGTGAGAGTGTGAGAGTTTGAGTGTGTGAGAGTGTGAGAGTGTGAGAGTGTGAGAGTGTATGAGTGTGAGAGAGTGTGAGAGTGTGTGAGTGTGAGAGACTGTGTGAGAGTGTGTGAGAGTGTGTGAGAGGGTGTAAGAGTGTGTGAGAGTGTGAGAGTGTGAGAGAGTGAGAGAGTGTGAGAATGTGTGAGTGTGAGAAAGTGTGAGAGAGTTTGTGAGAGTGTGAGTGTGAGAGTGAGAGTGTGAAAGACTGTGTGAGAGTGTGTGAGAGTGTGTGAGTGAGAGAGTGTGTGACTGTGTGAGAGTGAGAGAGTGTGTGAGAGTGTGAGAGTGAGAGAGTGTGAAAGTGTGAGAGAGTGTGAGAGTGTGTGAGAGTGTGAGAGTGAGAGAGTGTGAGAGTGTGAGAGAGTGTGTGAGAGTGTGAGAGTGAGACAGTGTGAGAGTGTGTGAGACTGTGAGAGTGTGAGAGTCAGAGAGTGTGAGAGTGTGAGAGAGAGTGTGAGAGTGTGAGAGAGTGTGTGAGTGTTAGAGAGTGTGTGAGAGTGTGAGAGAGTGTGTGAGTGTGAGATTGTGAGAGTGTGAGAGTAAGAGAGTGTGAGAGTCTGTGAGAGTGTGAGAGATTTTGTGAGAGTGTGAGAGAGTGTGTGAGTGTTAGAGAGTTTGTGAGAGTGTGAGAGTGTGACAGAGTGTGTGAGAGTGTGAGAGTGTGTGAGAGTGTGAGAGTGTGAGAGAGTGTGAGTGTGAGAGATTGTGAGAGTGACAGAATGTGTGAGAGTGTGAGAGTGTGAGAGAGTGTGAGTTTGAGAGAGAGTGTGAGAGTGTGAGAGTGTGAGAGTGTGATAGTGAGAGTGAGTGCGAGAGCGTGAGAGTGTAAGTGTGTGAGAGAGTGTGAGAGTGTGAGAGTGTGAGAGAGTGTGAGAGTGTGAGAGTGAGAGAGTGTGAGAGAGTGTGTGAGAGTGTGTGAGAGTGTGAGAGTGAGAGAGTGTGATAGTGTGAGAGATTGTGTGAGAGTGTGTGTGAGAGTGAGAGTCAGAGAGTGTATGTGTGTGAGAGATAGAGAGTGTGTGAGAGTGTGTGAGAGTGTGAGAGAGTGTGAGTGTGAGAGAGTGTGAGAGAGTGTTTGAGAGTGTGAGAGTGAGAGAGTGAGAGAGTGTGAGAGTGTGAGAAAGTGTGTGAGAGTGTGAAAGAGTGTGTGAGAGAGTGAGAGTGAGAGAGTGCATGAGTGTGAGAGTGAGAAAGTGTGTGAGAGCGTGAGAGTGAGAGAGTGTGAGAGAGTTTGTGAGAGTGTGTGAGAGTGTGAGAGTGAGAGTGTGTGAGAGAGTGTGAGTGTGAGAGAGTGTGAGAAATTGTTTGAGAGTGTGAGAGTGAGAGTGTGTGAGAGTGTGAGAGAGTGTGAGAGTGTGAGAGAGTGTGTGAGAGTGTGAGAGTGAGAGAGTGTGTGAGAGTGTTAGAGTGTGAGAGTGTGAGAGTGTGTGAGTGTGAGAGTGAGAGAGTCTGAGAGTGTGAGAGTGTGTGAGTGTGAGAGTGAGAGAGTCTGAGAGTGTGTGAGTGTGAGAGTGAGAGAGTGTGAAAGTGTGAGCGAGTGTGAGAGTGAGAGAGTGTGAGAGTGAGAGAGTGTGAGAGTGTGAGAGTGCGTGTGAGAGTGTGAGAGTGAGACAGTGTGAGAGTGTGTGAGAGTGTGAGAGAGTGTGTGAGTGTGTGAGAGTGTGTGAGTGTGAGAGTGAGAGAGAGTGTGAGAGTGTGTGAGAGTGTGAGAGTGAGAGAGTGTGAGAGTGTGAGAGAGTGTGTGAGAGTGTGAGAGTGTGAGAGAGTGTGCGAGTGTTAGAGAGTGTGTGAGAGTGTGAGAGTGTGAGAGAGTGTGGGAGTGTGAGAGTGGGAGAGTAAGAGAGTGTGAGAGATTGTGTGAGAGTGTGTGAGAGTGTGAGTGTGAGAGAGTGTGAGTGTGAGAGAGTGAGTGAGAGTGTGAGAGTGTGAGAGAGTGCGAGTTTGAGAGAGTGTGTGAGAGTGTGAGCGTGTGAGAGTGTGAGAGTGAGAGTGTGTGCGAGAGTGTGAGAGTGTAAGTGTGTGAGAGAGTGTGAGAGTTTGAGAGTGTGTGAGAGTGTGAGAGTGTGAGAGTGTATGAGTGTGAGAGAGTGTGAGAGTGTGTGAGTGTGAGAGGGTGTGTGAGAGTGTGAGAGTGTGAGAGTGAGAGAGTTTGAGAGAGAGTGAGAGTGTGTGAGAATGTGAGAGTGAGAGAGTGTGAGAGTGTGAGAGACTGTGTGAGAGTGTGTGAGAGTGTGAGAGTGTGAAGTGTGAGAGAGTGTGTGAGTGTGAGAGTGTGTGAGAGGGTGTAAGAGTGTGTGAGAATGTGAGAGTGTGAGAGAGTGAGAGAGTGTGAGAATGTGTGAGTGTGAGAAAGTGTGAGAGAGTGTGTGAGAGTGTGAGTGTGAGAGTGAGAGAGTGAAAGTCTGTGTGAGAGTGTGTGAGAGTGTGTGAGTGAGAGAGTGTGTGACTGTGTGAGAGTGAGAGAGTGTGTGAGAGTGTGAGGGTGAGAGAGTGTGAAAGTGTGAGAGAGTGTGAGAGTGTGTGAGAGTGTGAGAGTGAGAGAATGTGAGAGTGTGAGAGAGTGTGTGAGAGTGTGAGAGTGTGACAGTGTGAGAGTGTGTGAGAGTATGAGAGTGTGAGAGTCAGAGAGTGTGAGAGTGTGAGAGAGAGTGTGAGAGTGTGAGAGAGTGTGTGAGTGTTAGAGAGTGTGTGAGAGTGTGAGAGAGTGTGTGAGTGTGAGATTGTGAGAGTGTGAGAGTAAGAGAGTGTGAGAGTCTGTGAGAGTGTGAGAGATTTTGTGAGAGTGTGAGAGAGTGTGTGAGTGTTAGAGAGTTTGTGAGAGTGTGAGAGTGTGACAGAGTGTGTGAGAGTGTGTGAGAGTGTGAGAGTGTGAGAGAGTGTGAGTGTGAGAGATTGTGAGAGTGACAGAATGTGTGAGAGTGTGAGAGTGTGAGAGAGTGTGAGTTTGAGAGAGAGTGTGAGAGTGTGAGAGTGTGAGAGTGTGAGAGTGAGAGTGAGTGCGAGAGTGTGAGAGTGTAAGTGTGTGAGAGAGTGTGAGAGTGTGAGAGTGTGAGAGAGTGTGAGAGTGTGAGAGTGAGAGAGTGTGAGAGAGTGTGTGAGAGTGTGTGAGAGTGTGAGAGTGAGGGAGTGTGAAGTGTGAGAGATTGTGTGAGAGTGTGTGTGAGAGTGAGAGTCAGAGAGTGTATGTGTGTGAGAGTTAGAGAGTATGTGAGAGTGTGTGAGAGTGTGAGAGTGTGAGAGTGTGTGAGAATGTGTGAGAGTGAGAGAGTGTGAGAGAGTGTGTGAGAGTGTGAGAGTGAGAGAGTGTGAGAGAGTGTGTGAGAGTGTGTGAGTGAGAGAGTGTGTGAGAGTGTGAGTGTGAGAGAGTGTGTGAGAGTGTGAGAGTTTGAGAGTGAGAGAGTGTGAGAGTGTGAGAGATTGTGAGAGTGTGTGAGAGTGTGTGAGAGAGTGAGAGTCAGAAAGTATATGTGTGTGAGAGTGAGAGAGTGTGTGAGAGTGTGTGAGAGTTTGAGAGTGTGAGTGTGAGAATGTGTGAGTGTGAGAGTGTGTGAGAGAGTGTTTGAGAGTGTGAGAGTGAGAGAGTGTGAGAATGTGAGAGAGTGTGTGAGAGTGTGAGAGTGAGAGTGTGAGAGAGTCTGTGAGAGTGTGTGAGACTGTGAGAGTGAGAGAGTGTGAGAGTGTGAGAGAGTGTGAGAGTAAGAGAGAGTGAGAGAGTGTGAGAGTGTGTGAGTGTGAGAGAGTGTGTGAGAGTGTGAGAGTGTGAGAGTAAGAGAGTTTGAGAGAGAGTGAGAGTGTGTGAGAATGTGAGAGTGAGAGAGTGTGAGAGTGTGAGAGACTGTGTGAGAGTGTGTGAGAGTGTGAGAGTGTGAGATTGTGAGAGAGTGTGTGAGTGTGAGAGAGTGTGTGAGAGGGTGTAAGAGTGTGTGAGAGTGTGAGAGTGTGAGAGAGTGAGAGAGTGTGAGAGCGTGTGTGAGAGTGTGAGTGTGAGAGTGAGAGTGTGAAAGACTGTGTGAGAGTGTGTGAGAGTGTGTGAGTGAGAGAGTGTGTGACTGTGTGAGTGTGAGAGAGTGTGTGAGAGTGTGAGAGTGAGAGAGTGTGAAAGTGTGAGAGAGTGTGAGAGTGTGTGAGAGTGTGAGAGTGAGAGAGTGTGAGAGTGTGAGAGAGTGTGTGAGAGTGTGAGAGTGAGACAGTGTGAGAGTGTGTGAGAGTGTGAGAGTGTGAGAGTCAGAGAGTGTGAGAGTGTGAGAGAGAGTGTGAGTGTGAGAGAGTGTGTGAGTGTTAGAGAGTGTGTGAGAGTGTGAGAGAGTGTGTGAGTGTGAGATTGTGAGAGTGTGAGAGTAAGAGAGTGTGAGAGTCTGTGAGATTGTGAGAGATTTTGTGAGAGTGTGAGAGAGTGTTTGAGTGTTAGAGAGTTTGTGAGAGTGTGAGAGTGTGACAGAGTGTGTGAGAGTGTGAGATTGTGTGAGATTGTGAGAGTGTGTGAGAGTGTGAGTGTGAGAGATTGTGAGAGTGACAGAGTGTGTGAGAGTGTGAGAGTGTGAGAGAGTGTGAGTGTGAGGGAGAGTGTGAGAGTGTGAGAGTGTGAGAGTGTGAGAGTGAGAGTGTGTGCGAGAGTGTGACAGTGTAAGTGTGTGAGAGAGTGTGAGAGTGTGAGAGTGTGAGAGAGTGTGAGAGTGTGAGAGTGAGAGAGTGTGAGAGAGTGTGTGAGAGTGTGTGAGAGTGTGAGAGTGAGAGAGTGTGATAGTGTGAGAGATTGTGTGAGAGTGTGTGTGAGAGTGAGAGTCAGAGAGTGTATGTGTGTGAGAGTTAGAGAGTGTGTGAGAGTGTTTGAGAGTGTGAGAGTGTGAGAGTGTGTGAGAATGTGTGAGAGTGAGAGAGTGTGAGAGAGTGTGTGAGAGTGTGAGAGTGAGAGAGTGTGAGAGAGTGTGTGAGAGTGTGTGAGTGAGAGAGAGTGTGAGAGTGTGAGTGTGAGAGAGTGTGTGAGAGTGTGAGAGTTTGAGAGTGAGAAAGTGTGAGAGTGTGAGAGATTGTGAGAGTGTGTGAGAGTGTGAGAGTGAGAGTGTGAGAGAGTGTTAGATTGTGTGAGAGTGTGTGAGAGAGTGAGAGTCAGAGAGTGTATGTGTGTGAGAGTGAGAGAGTGTGGGAGAGTGTGTGAGAGTTTGGGAGTTTGAGTGTGAGAATGTGTGAGTGTGAGAGAGTGTGAGAGAGTGTTTGAGAGTGTGAGAGTGAGAGAGTGTGAGAATGTGAGAGAGTGTGTGAGAGTGTGAGAGTGAGAGTGTGAGAGAGTCTGTGAGAGTGTGTGAGACTGTGAGAGTGAGAGAGTGTGAGAGTGTGAGAGAGTGTGAGAGTGTGTGAGAGTGTGAGAGTGAGAGAGTGTGAGAGTGTGAGAGAGTGTGTGAGAGTGTGTAAGAGTGTGTGAGAGAGTGAGGGTGAGAAAGTGTATGAGTGTGAGAGTGAGAGAGTGTGTGAGAGCATGAGAGTGAGAGAGTGAGAGAGTGTGAGAGAGTTTGTGAGAGTGTGTGAGAGTGTGAGAGATTGAGAAAGTGTGAGAGTGTGTGGGTGTGAGAGAGTGTGAGTGTGAGAGAGTGTGAGAGAGTGTTTGAGAGTGTGAGAGTGAGAGAGTGTGATAGTGTGAGAGATTGTGTGTGAGTGTGTGTGAGAGTGAGAGTCAGAGAGTGTATGTGTGTGAGAGTTAGAGAGTGTGTGAGAGTGTGTGAGAGTGTGAGAGTGTGAGAGTGTGTGAGAATGTGTGAGAGTGAGAGAGTGTGAGAGAGTGTGTGAGAGTGTGAGAGTGAGAGAGTGTGAGAGAGTGTGTGAGAGTGTGTGAGTGAGAGAGTGTGTGAGAGTGTGAGTGTGAGAGAGTGTGTGAGAGTGTGAGAGTTTGAGAGTGAGAGAGTGTGAGAGTGTGAGAGATTGTGAGAGTGTGAGAGAGTGTGTGAGAGTGTGAGAGTTTGAGAGTGAGAGAGTGTGAGAGTGTGAGAGTGTGAGTGTGTGAGAGAGTGTGAGTGTGAGAGAGTGTGTGAGAGTGTGAGAGTGTGAGAGTGAGAGATTGTGAGAGAGTGTGAGATTGTGTGAGAGAGTGAGAGTGAGAGAGTGTGAGAGTGTGAGAGAGTGTGTGAGAGTGTGTGAGAGTATGAGAGTGAGAGAGTGTGAGAGTGTGAGAGAGTGTGAGAGTGTGAAAAAGTGCGTGAGAGATTGAGAGTGAGAGAGTGTGAGAGTGTGAGAGAGTGTGTGAGAGTGTGTAAGAGTGTCTGAGAGAGTGAGAGTGAGAGAGTGTATGAGTGTGAGATTGAGAGAGTGTGTGAGAGTGTGAGAGAGTGAGAGAGTGTGAGAGTGTGTGGGTGTGAGAGAGTGTGAGAGAGTGTGTGAGTGTGAGAGAGTGTGTGAGAGTGTGAGAGTTAGAGATTGTGAGAGATTGTGAGAGTGTGTGAGAGTGTGAGAGTGAGAGAGTGTGACAGTGTGAGAGAGTGTGAGAGTGTGTGAGAGTATGAGATTGAGAGAGTGTGAGAGTGTGAGAGAGTGTGAGAGTGTGAAAGAGTGTGTGAGAGAGTGAGAGTGAGAGAGTGTATGAGTGTGAGGGTGAAAGAGTGTGTGAGAGTGTGAGAGAGTGTGAGAGAGTGAGAGAGTGTGAGAATGTGTGAGTGTGAGAGAATGTGAGAGAGTGTGAGACAGTGTGTGAGAGTGTGAGAGTGAGAGACTGTGAGAGTGTGAGAGTGTGAGAGAGTGTGAGATGTGCGAGTGTGAGAGAGTTTGAGAGTGTGAGAGTGAGAGTGAGTGAGTGTGAGAGTGTGAGAGTGTGTGAGAGTGTGTGAGAGTGTGAGAGTGAGAATGTGAGAGTGAGAGAGTGTGAGAGTGTGAGAGAGTGTGTGAGAGTTTGTGAGAGTGTGAGAGTGAGAGAGTGTGTGAGTGTTAGAGAGTGTGTGAGAGTGTGAGAGAGTGTGTGAGTGTGAGATTGTGAGAGTGTGAGAGTAAGAGAGTGTGAGAGTCTGTGAGAGTGTGAGAGATTTTGTGAGAGTGTGAGAGAGTGTGTGAGTGTTAGAGAGTTTGTGAGAGTGTGAGAGTGTGACAGAGTGTGTGAGAGTGTGAGAGTGTGTGAGAGTGTGAGAGTGTGAGAGAGTGTGAGTGTGAGAGATTGTGAGAGTGACAGAATGTGTGAGAGTGTGAGAGTGTGAGAGAGTGTGAGTTTGAGAGAGAGTGTGAGAGTGTGAGAGTGTGATAGTGAGAGTGAGTGCGAGAGCGTGAGAGTGTAAGTGTGTGAGAGAGTGTGAGAGTGTGAGAGTGTGAGAGAGTGTGAGAGTGTGAGAGTGAGAGAGTGTGAGAGAGTGTGTGAGAGTGTGTGAGAGTGTGAGAGTGAGAGAGTGTGATAGTGTGAGAGATTGTGTGAGAGTGTGTGTGAGAGTGAGAGTCAGAGAGTGTATGTGTGTGAGAGATAGAGAGTGTGTGAGAGTGTGTGAGAGTGTGAGAGAGTGTGAGTGTGAGAGAGTGTGAGAGAGTGTTTGAGAGTGTGAGAGTGAGAGAGTGAGAGAGTGTGAGAGTGTGAGAAAGTGTGTGAGAGTGTGAAAGAGTGTGTGAGAGAGTGAGAGTGAGAGAGTGCATGAGTGTGAGAGTGAGAAAGTGTGTGAGAGCGTGAGAGTGAGAGAGTGTGAGAGAGTTTGTGAGAGTGTGTGAGAGTGTGAGAGTGAGAGTGTGTGAGAGAGTGTGAGTGTGAGAGAGTGTGAGAAATTGTTTGAGAGTGTGAGAGTGAGAGTGTGTGAGAGTGTGAGAGAGTGTGAGAGTGTGAGAGAGTGTGTGAGAGTGTGAGAGTGAGAGATTGTGAGAGTGACAGAATGTGTGAGAGTGTGAGAGTGTGAGAGAGTGTGAGTTTGAGAGAGACTGTGAGAGTGTGAGAGTGTGAGAGTGTGATAGTGAGAGTGAGTGCGAGAGCGTGAGAGTGTAAGTGTGTGAGAGAGTGTGAGAGTGTGAGAGTGTGAGAGAGTGTGAGAGTGTGAGAGTGAGAGAGTGTGAGAGAGTGTGTGAGAGTGTGTGAGAGTGTGAGAGTGAGAGAGTGTGATAGTGTGAGAGATTGTGTGAGAGTGTGTGTGAGAGTGAGAGTCAGAGAGTGTATGTGTGTGAGAGATAGAGAGTGTGTGAGAGTGTGTGAGAGTGTGAGAGAGTGTGAGTGTGAGAGAGTGTGAGAGAGTGTTTGAGAGTGTGAGAGTGAGAGCGTGAGAGAGTGTGAGAGTGTGAGAAAGTGTGTGAGAGTGTGAAAGAGTGTGTGAGAGAGTGAGAGTGAGAGAGTGCATGAGTGTGAGAGTGAGAAAGTGTGTGAGAGCGTGAGAGTGAGAGAGTGTGAGAGAGTTTGTGAGAGTGTGTGAGAGTGTGAGAGTGAGAGTGTGTGAGAGAGTGTGAGTGTGAGAGAGTGTGAGAAATTGTTTGAGAGTGTGAGAGTGAGAGTGTGTGAGAGTGTGAGAGAGTGTGAGAGTGTGAGAGAGTGTGTGAGAGTGTGAGAGTGAGAGAGTGTGTGAGAGTGTTAGAGTGTGAGAGTGTGAGAGTGTGTGAGTGTGAGAGTGAGAGAGTCTGAGAGTGTGAGAGTGTGTGAGTGTGAGAGTGAGAGAGTCTGAGAGTGTGTGAGTGTGAGAGTGAGAGAGTGTGAAAGTGTGAGCGAGTGTGAGAGTGAGAGAGTGTGAGAGTGAGAGAGTGTGAGAGTGTGAGAGTGCGTGTGAGAGTGTGAGAGTGAGACAGTGTGAGAGTGTGTGAGAGTGTGAGAGAGTGTGTGAGTGTGTGAGAGTGTGTGAGTGTGAGAGTGAGAGAGAGTGTGAGAGTGTGTGAGAGTGTGAGAGTGAGAGAGTGTGAGAGTGTGAGAGAGTGTGTGAGAGTGTGAGAGTGTGAGAGAGTGTGCGAGTGTTAGAGAGTGTGTGAGAGTGTGAGAGTGTGAGAGAGTGTGGGAGTGTGAGAGTGGGAGAGTAAGAGAGTGTGAGAGATTGTGTGAGAGTGTGTGAGAGTGTGAGTGTGAGAGAGTGTGAGTGTGAGAGAGTGAGTGAGAGTGTGAGAGTGTGAGAGAGTGCGAGTTTGAGAGAGTGTGTGAGAGTGTGAGCGTGTGAGAGTGTGAGAGTGAGAGTGTGTGCGAGAGTGTGAGAGTGTAAGTGTGTGAGAGAGTGTGAGAGTTTGAGAGTGTGTGAGAGTGTGAGAGTGTGAGAGTGTATGAGTGTGAGAGAGTGTGAGAGTGTGTGAGTGTGAGAGGGTGTGTGAGAGTGTGAGAGTGTGAGAGTGAGAGAGTTTGAGAGAGAGTGAGAGTGTGTGAGAATGTGAGAGTGAGAGAGTGTGAGAGTGTGAGAGACTGTGTGAGAGTGTGTGAGAGTGTGAGAGTGTGAAGTGTGAGAGAGTGTGTGAGTGTGAGAGTGTGTGAGAGGGTGTAAGAGTGTGTGAGAGTGTGAGAGTGTGAGAGAGTGAGAGAGTGTGAGAATGTGTGAGTGTGAGAAAGTGTGAGAGAGTGTGTGAGAGTGTGAGTGTGAGAGTGAGAGAGTGAAAGTCTGTGTGAGAGTGTGTGAGAGTGTGTGAGTGAGAGAGTGTGTGACTGTGTGAGAGTGAGAGAGTGTGTGAGAGTGTGAGGGTGAGAGAGTGTGAAAGTGTGAGAGAGTGTGAGAGTGTGTGAGAGTGTGAGAGTGAGAGAATGTGAGAGTGTGAGAGAGTGTGTGAGAGTGTGAGAGTGTGACAGTGTGAGAGTGTGTGAGAGTATGAGAGTGTGAGAGTCAGAGAGTGTGAGAGTGTGAGAGAGAGTGTGAGAGTGTGAGAGAGTGTGTGAGTCTTAGAGAGTGTGTGAGAGTGTGAGAGAGTGTGTGAGTGTGAGATTGTGAGAGTGTGAGAGTAAGAGAGTGTGAGAGTCTGTGAGAGTGTGAGAGATTTTGTGAGAGTGTGAGAGAGTGTGTGAGTGTTAGAGAGTTTGTGAGAGTGTGAGAGTGTGACAGAGTGTGTGAGAGTGTGTGAGAGTGTGAGAGTGTGAGAGAGTGTGAGTGTGAGAGATTGTGAGAGTGACAGAATGTGTGAGAGTGTGAGAGTGTGAGAGAGTGTGAGTTTGAGAGAGAGTGTGAGAGTGTGAGAGTGTGAGAGTGTGAGAGTGAGAGTGAGTGCGAGAGTGTGAGAGTGTAAGTGTGTGAGAGAGTGTGAGAGTGTGAGAGTGTGAGAGAGTGTGAGAGTGTGAGAGTGAGAGAGTGTGAGAGAGTGTGTGAGAGTGTGTGAGAGTGTGAGAGTGAGGGAGTGTGAAGTGTGAGAGATTGTGTGAGAGTGTGTGTGAGAGTGAGAGTCAGAGAGTGTATGAGTGTGAGAGTTAGAGAGTATGTGAGAGTGTGTGAGAGTGTGAGAGTGTGAGAGTGTGTGAGAATGTGTGAGAGTGAGAGAGTGTGAGAGAGTGTGTGAGAGTGTGAGAGTGAGAGAGTGTGAGAGAGTGTGTGAGAGTGTGTGAGTGAGAGAGTGTGTGAGAGTGTGAGTGTGAGAGAGTGTGTGAGAGTGTGAGAGTTTGAGAGTGAGAGAGTGTGAGAGTGTGAGAGATTGTGAGAGTGTGTGAGAGTGTGTGAGAGAGTGAGAGTCAGAAAGTATATGTGTGTGAGAGTGAGAGAGTGTGTGAGAGTGTGTGAGAGTTTGAGAGTGTGAGTGTGAGAATGTGTGAGTGTGAGAGTGTGTGAGAGAGTGTTTGAGAGTGTGAGAGTGAGAGAGTGTGAGAATGTGAGAGAGTGTGTGAGAGTGTGAGAGTGAGAGTGTGAGAGAGTCTGTGAGAGTGTGTGAGACTGTGAGAGTGAGAGAGTGTGAGAGTGTGAGAGAGTGTGAGAGTAAGAGAGAGTGAGAGAGTGTGAGAGTGTGTGAGTGTGAGAGAGTGTGTGAGAGTGTGAGAGTGTGAGAGTAAGAGAGTTTGAGAGAGAGTGAGAGTGTGTGAGAATGTGAGAGTGTGAGAGTGTGAGAGAGTGTGTGAGTGTGAGAGAGTGTGTGAGAGGGTGTAAGAGTGTGTGAGAGTGTGAGAGTGTGAGAGAGTGAGAGAGTGTGAGAGCGTGTGTGAGAGTGTGAGTGTGAGAGTGAGAGTGTGAAAGACTGTGTGAGAGTGTGTGAGAGTGTGTGAGTGAGAGAGTGTGTGAGTGTGTGAGTGTGAGAGAGTGTGTGAGAGTGTGAGAGTGATAGAGTGTGAAAGTGTGAGAGAGTGTGAGAGTGTGTGAGAGTGTGAGAGTGAGAGAGTGTGAGAGTGTGAGAGGGAGAGAGTGTGAGAGTGTGAGAGACAGTGTGAGAGTGTGTGAGAGTGTGAGAGTGTGAGAGTGTGTGAGTGTGAGAGTGTGAGAGAGAGTGTGAGTGTGAGAGAGTGTGTGAGTGTTAGAGAGTGTGTGAGAGTGTGAGAGAGTGTGTGAGTGTGAGAGTGTGAGAGTGTGAGAGTGAGAGAGTGTGAGAGTCTGTGAGATTGTGAGAGATTTTGTGAGAGTGTGAGAGAGTGTTTGAGTGTTAGAGAGTTTGTGAGAGTGTGAGAGTGTGACAGAGTGTGTGAGAGTGTGAGATTGTGTGAGATTGTGAGAGTGTGTGAGAGTGTGAGTGTGAGTGATTGTGAGAGTGAGAGAGTGTGTGAGAGTGTGAGAGTGTGAGAGAGTGTGAGTGTGAGAGAGTGTGTGAGAGTGTGAGAGTGTGAGAGTGTGAGAGTGAGAGTGTGTGCGAGAGTGTTAGAGTGTAAGTGTGTGAGAGAGTGTGAGAGTGTGAGAGAGTGTGTGAGTGTGAGAGTGTGAGAGTGAGAGAGTGAGAGTGTGTGAGAGTGTGTGAGAGTGTGAGAGTGAGAGAGTGTGATAGTGTGAGAGATTGTGTGAGAGTGTGTGTGAGAGTGAGAGTCAGAGAGTGTATGTGTGTGAGAGTTAGAGAGTGTGTGAGAGTGTTTGAGAGTGTGAGAGTGTGAGAGTGTGTGAGAATGTGTGAGAGTGAGAGAGTGTGAGAGAGTGTGTGAGAGTGTGAGAGTGAGAGAGTGTGAGAGAGTGTGTGAGAGTGTGTGAGTGAGAGAGAGTGTGAGAGTGTGAGTGTGAGAGAGTGTGTGAGAGTGTGAGAGTTTGAGAGTGAGAAAGTGTGAGAGTGTGAGAGATTGTGAGAGTGTGTGAGAGTGTGAGAGTGAGAGTGTGAGAGAGTGTTAGATTGTGTGAGAGTGTGTGAGAGAGTGAGAGTCAGAGAGTGTATGTGTGTGAGAGTGAGAGAGTGTGGGAGAGTGTGTGAGAGTTTGGGAGTTTGAGTGTGAGAATGTGTGAGTGTGAGAGAGTGTGAGAGAGTGTTTGAGAGTGTGAGAGTGAGAGAGTGTGAGAATGTGAGAGAGTGTGTGAGAGTGTGAGAGTGAGAGTGTGAGAGAGTCTGTGAGAGTGTGTGAGACTGTGAGAGTGAGAGAGTGTGAGAGTGTGAGAGAGTGTGAGAGTGTGTGAGAGTGTGAGAGTGAGAGAGTGTGAGAGTGTGAGAGAGTGTGTGAGAGTGTGTAAGAGTGTGTGAGAGAGTGAGGGTGAGAAAGTGTATGAGTGTGAGAGTGAGAGAGTGTGTGAGAGCATGAGAGTGAGAGAGTGAGAGAGTGTGAGAGAGTTTGTGAGAGTGTGTGAGAGTGTGAGAGATTGAGAAAGTGTGAGAGTGTGTGGGTGTGAGAGAGTGTGAGTGTGAGAGAGTGTGAGAGAGTGTTTGAGAGTGTGAGAGTGAGAGAGTGTGATAGTGTGAGAGATTGTGTGTGAGTGTGTGTGAGAGTGAGAGTCAGAGAGTGTATGTGTGTGAGAGTTAGAGAGTGTGTGAGAGTGTGTGAGAGTGTGAGAGTGTGAGAGTGTGTGAGAATGTGTGAGAGTGAGAGAGTGTGAGAGAGTGTGTGAGAGTGTGAGAGTGAGAGAGTGTGAGAGAGTGTGTGAGAGTGTGTGAGTGAGAGAGTGTGTGAGAGTGTGAGTGTGAGAGAGTGTGTGAGAGTGTGAGAGTTTGAGAGTGAGAGAGTGTGAGAGTGTGAGAGATTGTGAGAGTGTGAGAGAGTGTGTGAGAGTGTGAGAGTTTGAGAGTGAGAGAGTGTGAGAGTGTGAGAGTGTGAGTGTGTGAGAGAGTGTGAGTGTGAGAGAGTGTGTGAGAGTGTGAGAGTGTGAGAGTGAGAGATTGTGAGAGAGTGTGAGATTGTGTGAGAGAGTGAGAGTGAGAGAGTGTGAGAGTGTGAGAGAGTGTGTGAGAGTGTGTGAGAGTATGAGAGTGAGAGAGTGTGAGAGTGTGAGAGAGTGTGAGAGTGTGAAAAAGTGCGTGAGAGATTGAGAGTGAGAGAGTGTGAGAGTGTGAGAGAGTGTGTGAGAGTGTGTAAGAGTGTCTGAGAGAGTGAGAGTGAGAGAGTGTATGAGTGTGAGATTGAGAGAGTGTGTGAGAGTGTGAGAGAGTGAGAGAGTGTGAGAGTGTGTGGGTGTGAGAGAGTGTGAGAGAGTGTGTGAGTGTGAGAGAGTGTGTGAGAGTGTGAGAGTTAGAGATTGTGAGAGATTGTGAGAGTGTGTGAGAGTGTGAGAGTGAGAGAGTGTGACAGTGTGAGAGAGTGTGAGAGTGTGTGAGAGTATGAGATTGAGAGAGTGTGAGAGTGTGAGAGAGTGTGAGAGTGTGAAAGAGTGTGTGAGAGAGTGAGAGTGAGAGAGTGTATGAGTGTGAGGGTGAAAGAGTGTGTGAGAGTGTGAGAGAGTGTGAGAGAGTGAGAGAGTGTGAGAATGTGTGAGTGTGAGAGAATGTGAGAGAGTGTGAGACAGTGTGTGAGAGTGTGAGAGTGAGAGACTGTGAGAGTGTGAGAGTGTGAGAGAGTGTGAGATGTGCGAGTGTGAGAGAGTTTGAGAGTGTGAGAGTGAGAGTGAGTGAGTGTGAGAGTGTGAGAGTGTGTGAGAGTGTGTGAGAGTGTGAGAGTGAGAATGTGAGAGTGAGAGAGTGTGAGAGTGTGAGAGAGTGTGTGAGAGTTTGTGAGAGTGTGAGAGTGAGAGAGTGTGAGAGTGTGAGAGAGTGTGTGAGAGTGTGTGAGTGAGAGAGTGTGACAGTGAGAGAGTGTGTGAGAGTGTGAGAGTGAGAGAGTGTGAGAGTCTGAGAGAGTTCGTGAGAGTGTGTGAGAGAGTGAGAGTCAGAGAGTGTGTGAGAGTGTGAGAGAGTGAGAGAGTGTGAGAATGTGTGAGTGTGAGAGAGTGTGAGAGAGTGTGAGAGAGTTTGTGAGAGTGTGAGAGTGAGAGAGTGTGAGAGTGTGAGAGAGTGTTTGAGAGTGTTTGAGTGAGAGAGTGTGAGAGTGTGAGAGACTGTGAGAGAGTGTGTGAGAGTGTGTGAGTGAGAGAGTGTGAGAGTGAGAGAGTGTTTGAGAGTGTGAGAGTGAAAGTGTGAGAGAGTGTGTGAGAGTGTGAGAGTGTGAGAGTGTGTGAGTGTGAGAGAGTGTGTGAGAGTGTGAGAGTGTGAGAGTGAGGGGTTGACAGAGTGTGAGAGAGTGTGAGTGTGAGAGAGAGTGTGAGAGTGTGAGAGTGAGAGCGTGAGAGTGTGTGAGAGTGTGTGAGAGTGTGATAGTGAGAGAGTGTGAGAGAGCGTTAGAGTGTGAGAGTGAGAATGTGAGAGTGTGTCAAATAGTGTGAGATTGCGAGAGAGATAGAGTTTGAGAGAGTGTAAGAGTGTGTGAGAGTGTGAGAGTGAGAGAGTGAGAGATTGTGAGAATGTGTGAGTGTGAGAGAGTGTGATACAGTGTGTGAGAGTGAGAGACTGTGAGAGTGTGAGAGTGTGAGAGAGTGTGAGAAGTGCGAGTGTGAGAGAGTTTGAGAGTGTGAGAGTGAGAGACTGTGAGAGTGTGAGAGTGTGAGAGAGTGTGAGATGTGCGAGTGTGAGAGAGTTTGAGAGTGTGAGAGTGAGAGTGAGAGAGTGTGAGAGTGTGAGAGTGTGTGAGAGTATGTGAGAGTGTGAGAGTGAGAATGTGAGAGTGAGAGAGTGTGAGTGTGTGAGAGTCTGAGAGAGTGTGTGAGAGTGTGTGAGAGTGTGAGAGTGAGAGAGTGTGTGAGAGTGTGAGAGTGAGAGAGTGTGAGAGTCTGAGAGAGTGCGTGAGAGTGTGTGAGAGAGTGAGAGTCAGAGAGTGTGTGAGAGTGTGAGAGAGTGAGAGAGTGTGAGAATGTGTGAGTGTGAGAGAGTGTGAGAGAGTTTGTGAGAGTGTGAGAGTGTGAGAGTGTGAGAGTGTGAGAGAGTGTTTGAGAGTGTGTGAGTGTGAGAGTGTGAGAGTGTGAGAGTGAGGGGGTGACAGAGTGTGAGAGAGTGTGAGTGTGAGAGAGTGTGTGAGAGTGTGAGAGTGTGTGAGTGTGAGAGAGTGTGTGAGAGTGTGAGAGTGTGAGAGTGAGAGCGTGAGAGTGTGTGAGAGTGTGTGAGAGTGTGATAGTGAGAGAGTGTGAGAGAGCGTGAGAGTGTGAGTGTGAGAATGTGAGAGTGTGTGAAATAGTGTGAGAGCGTGAGAGAGATAGAGTGTGAGAGAGTGTAAGAGTGTGTGAGAGTGTGAGAGTGAGAGAGTGAGAGAGTGTGAGAATGTGTGAGTGTGAGAGAGTGTGAAACAGTGTGTGAGAGTGAGAGACTGTGAGAGTGTGAGAGTGTGAGAGAGTGTGAGATGTGCAAGTGTGAGAGAGTTTGAGAGTGTGAGAGTGAGAGACTGAGAGTGTGAGAGAGTGTGAGAGAGTGTGAGATGTGCGAGTGTGAGAGAGTTTGAGAGTGTGAGAGTGAGAGTGAGAGAGTGTGAGAGTGTGAGAGAGTGTGAGAGTATGTGAGAGTGTGAGAGTGAGAATGTGAGAGTGAGAGAGTGTGAGAGTGTGAGAGAGTGTGTGAGAGTTTGTGAGAGTGTGAGAGTGAGAGTGTGTGAGAGTCTGAGAGAGTGTGTGAGAGTGTGTGAGAGTGTGAGAGTGAGAGAGTGTGAGAGTCTGAGAGAGTGCGTGAGAGTGTGTGAGAGAGTGAGAGTCAGAGAGTGTGTGAGAGTGTGAGAGAGTGAGAGAGTGTGTGAGAGTGTGTGAGTGTGAGAGAGTGAGAGAGTGTGAGAATGTGTGAGTGTGAGAGAGTGTGAGAGAGTTTGTGAGAGTGTGAGAGTGTGAGAGTGTGAGAGAGTGTTTGAGAGTGTGTGAGTGAGAGAGTGTGAGAGTGAGAGAGTGTGTGAGAGTGTGAGTTTGAGAGTGTGTGAGAGAGTGAGAGTGTGAGAGTGAGAGTGTGAGAGAGTGTGTGAGAGTGTGAGAGTGTGAGAGTGTGTGAGTGTGAGAGAGTGTGTGAGAGTGTGAGAGTGTGAGAGTGAGGGGGTGACAGAGTGTGAGAGATTGTGAGTGTGAGAGAGTGTTTGAGAGTGTGAGAGTGTGTGAGTGTGAGAGAGTGTGTGAGAGTGTGAGAGTGTGAGAGTGAGAGCGTGAGAGTGTGTGAGAGTGTTTGAGAGTGTGATAGTGAGAGAGTGTGAGAGAGCGTGAGAGTGTGAGAGTGAGAATGTGAGAGTGTGTGAAATAGTGTGAAAGTGTGAGAGAGATAGAGTGTGAGAGAGTGTAAGAGTGTGTGAGAGTTTGAGAGTGAGAGTGTGAGCGTTTGTGACAGTGTGAGAGTGAGAGAGTGTCAGAGTGTGAGATAGTGTGTGAGAGTGTGAGAGTGAGAGATTGTGAGAGAGTGTGAGAGTGTGTGAGAGTGTGAGAGTGAGAGTGTGAGAGAGTGTGAGAGAGAGTGTGAGACAGTGTGTGAGAGTGTGAGAGTGAGAGACTGTGAGAGTGTGAGAGTGTGAGAGAGTGTGAGATGTGCGAGTGTGAGAGAGTTTGAGAGTGTGAGAGTGAGAGTGAGGGAGTGTGAGCGTGTGAGAGAGTGTGAGAGTGTGTGAGAGTGTGAGAGTGAGAATGTGAGAGTGAGAGAGTGTGAGAGTGTGAGAGAGTGTGTGAGAGTTTGTGAGAGTGTGAGAGTGAGAGAGTGTGAGAGTCTGAGAGAGTGTGTGAGAGTGTGTGAGTGAGAGACTGTGAGAGTGAGAGAGTGTGTGAGAGTGTGTGAGTGAGAGAGTGTGAGAGTGAGAGAGTGTGTGAGAGTGTGTGAGTGAGAGACTGTGAGAGTGAGAGAGTGTGTGAGAGTGTGAGAGTGAGAGAGTGTGAGAGTCTGAGAGAGTGCGTGAGAGTGTGTGAGAGAGTGAGAGTCAGAGAGTGTGTGAGAGTGTGTGAGAGAGTGAGAGTGTGAGAGTGAGAGTGTGAGAGAGTGTGTGAGTGTGAGAGAGTGTGTGAGAGTGTGAGAGTGTGAGATTGAGGGGGTGACAGAGTGTGAGAGAGTGTGTGAGTGTGTGTGAGAGTGTGAGAGTGTGAGAGTGTGAGAGTGTGAGAGAGTGTGAGAGTGTGAGAGTGAGAGAGTCTGAGAGTGTGAGAGAGTGTGAGAGTGTGAGAGTGAGAGAGAGTGAGAGAGTGTGTGAGAGTGTGAGAGTGTGAGAGAGTGTGAGATGTGCGAGTGTGAGAGAGTGTGAGAGTGTGTGAGAGTGTGAGAGTGAGAGTGTGAGAGTGTGAGAGAATGTGTGAGAGTGAGAGTGTGAGAGTGTGTGCATGTGAGAGAGTGTGTGAGAGTGTGAGAGTTAGAGAGTGTGAGAGAGTGTGAGAGTGTGTGAGTGTGAGAGATTGTGAGAGTGTGAGAGTGTGAGAGTGTAAGAGAGTGTGAGAGTGAGAGAGTGTGAGAGTGTGAGAGAGTGTGTGAGAGAGTGAGAGTGAGTGAGGGTGTGTGACGTGAGAGACTGTGAGACAGTGAGATTGAGAGAGTGTGTGAGTGTGAGAGAGTGTGTGAGAGTGTGAGAGTGTGAGAGTGAGAGAGCGTGAGAGAGTGTGAGATTGTGTGAGAGTTTGAGAGTGTGAGAGTATGAGAGTGTGACAGAGTATGTGAGAGTGTGTGAGAGTGTGAGAGTGAGAGAGTGTGAGAGTGTGACAGAGTGCATGAGAGTGTGTGAGAGAGTGCGAGTCAGAGAGTGTATGAGTTTGAGAGTGAGAGAGTGTGTGAGAGTGTGAGAGAGTGTGTGAGAGTGTTTGAGTGAGAGAGTGTGTGAGTGTGTGAGTGTGAGAGAGTGTGTGAGAGTGTGAGAGTGTGAGAGTGGGAGAGTGTGACAGTGTGAGAGAGTTTGAGAGTGTGTGAGAGTGTGAGAGTGAGAGAGTGTGAGAGTGTGAGAGAGTGTGTGAGAGTGTGAGAGTGAGAGTGTGAGAGAGTGTGTGAGAGTGTGTGAGAGTGTGAGAGTGAGAGAGTGTGAGAGTGTGAGAGAGTGTGTGAGAGTGAGAGAGTGTGAGAGTGAGAGAGTGTGAGAGTGAGAGTGTGAGAGAGTGTGTGAGAGTGTGTGAGAGTGTGAGAGTGAGAGAGTGTGAGAGTGTGAGAGAGTGTGTGAGAGTGAGAGAGTGTGAGAGTGAGAGAGTGTGAGAGTGAGAGTGTGAGAGAGTGTGTGAGAGTGTGTGAGAGTGTGAGAGTGAGAGAGTGTGAGAGTGTGAGAGAGTGTGTGAGAGTGTGAGAGTGAGAGAGTGTATGAGTGTGAGATTGAGAGAGTGTGTGAGAGTGTGAGAGCGTGAGAGAGTGTGAGAGTGTGTGGGTGTGAGAGAGTGTGAGAGAGTGTGTGAGTGTGAGAGAGTGTGTTAGAGTGTGAGAGTGTGAGAGTGAGAGATTGTGAGAGAGTGTGAGAGTGTGTGAGAGTGTGAGAGTGTGAGATTGTGAGAGAGTGTGAGAGTGTGAGAGAGTGTGTGAGAGTGTGTGAGAGTATGAGAGTGAGAGAGTGTGAGAGTGTGAGAGAGTGTGAGAGTGTGAAAGAGTGTGTGAGAGAGTGAGAGTGAGAGAGTGTATGAGTGTGAGATTGAAAAAGTGTGTGAGAGTGTGTGAGAGTGTGAGAGAGTGTGAGAGAGTTTGAGACAGTGTGAGAGAGTGTGAGAGTGTGAGAGAGTGTGAGAGAGCGTGAGAGTGTGAGAGTGTGAGAGAGTGTGAGAGAGTGTGAGAGTGTGAGAGAGTGTGAGAGAGTGTGAGAGAGCGTGAGAGTGTGAGAGAGTGTGAGAGAGTGTGAGAGTGTGAGAGAGTGTGAGAGTGTGAGAGTGAGAGTGTGTGAGAGTGTGAGAGTGTGAGAGTGTGAGAGAGGGTGAGAGTGTGTGAGAGAGAGAGAGTGTGAGAGAGAGAGAGTGTGAGAGAGTGTGAGAGTGTGAGAGTGTGAGAGAGGGTGAGAGTGTGTGAGAGAGAGAGAGTGTGAGAGAGAGAGAGTGTGAGAGAGTGTGAGAGTGTGAGAGAGAGAGAGTGTGAGAGAGGTTGAGAGTGTGAGAGAGGGTGAGAGTGTGTGAAGCATTACACCCCCCATCAGGGTGAACTGTAGAATATTCAAATTCAGCAGCTAGAGAGGGAGTCTAGGAAATAACACATTGGATCTTGCTGTGCATGTGCTTTGAAAACAGGGGAGCTGAGGGCGACAGTGGATTTGAGAGTTCGAGCCTCACCATCATTGTCCGGACAGGGAGACACGTTACAAGACTGGAAAATATCTCTCCTTCCGTGACAATACCTCCCAAAGGCAGCAGGCACAGGATTATCACAGAAACGGCGAGAGAACTGGACACCACCTCCACAAGAGCGTGAACAAGGACCCCAAGGACCCCACGAACC